>NC_053395.1:226788613-227088613 GCF_905171765.1 Bufo bufo | reverse complement strand
AATGCCCCGTTAAAATACAACATTGTTTGGCTGGCCATAGCTTTCCCAGACCCCGGTCTGCAGGGGTCTATGAAGCCAGACCATTGTCCATCTGTGATGGATTCATAGAACAAACACTTACAAATCCTGGGTCAGGTGAATCAGTGATATTTTAAGGTCTGCCAATTTATGGCCACAATTTTGTTAGTAGTTAGTTAGTAAGTTAGTTAGTAGTTAGTTAGTAATAAGTGTTTTTGTGTGTCACCCCAAGTGGCAGTACTTCACTATTTGTGGTATCTTGCTTTTTGTGCCAAGAAGTTGAAGTGAAGAAAAGAGGAAAAGAGCTGTTCCTTCATATAGCTCCATTCCTGAGTACCTAGCAGCGCAAATCTGGTCATAGTACCCTTAAATTCACCAAATTGGTCAAAGAGACTTGTAAAACTACAGTCTTAAAGTTTTAGAATGGAATGTTCTAATGGCAAAAATAGCACTGTAGCATAAACCCAGTAACAATGTGAACAGAGCCTAACAGATATGGATAACCAGATGCAGTCACTTACAACCCTGCTCTACAGAAGAGCCGGGGGTCATCTGAATACCCGATGGCAACACAAGGGTTTCAATTTTTGGCAGATCATATCTTGAGAGCAGACAGAGCATGGCCAGTTCATGGCCAATAATTGGTAAAACCGGTGGGAGTCCTCTCTACCTGTGCATTGTATGAGCCGCACTTGTCCGCTGTCCGTGGTGCTGAAACAATAGACACTCTCTTAGAAAGAACTCCAAGGTTTTCCAAGAATAAAATAAGAAATTCATTTTCAGAGTATGAAGGAAGATTGCAGTCTAAGATTTGCAGAATTTACATATTAATTGGAGGTTTCATGATGGATTATAGCAGTTTTTTTATACAATGTTTTTGTGAGCAGTTTCTTCAGCTCGGGGGCTCGGTGACCTGTCATTTACACTCTGAGTGACAGCTGCTTGCAATAGGCTTCTCTTATTCTGCTGCTGGCTCACCACAGGTGACCACAAGCAATTACACCTGGATACATAGGATGACCCGACTGTAAAACAAGGGCCAAGATGCTCAGAAGGAAAGACAAGGACGAGGGAAGATGAGAACAGAGAAGAAGAGGAGGGGAAGGCACTGAAAGTATTAGTGAAGGAAGCTAAAATCACAGCAGAAAGACGCTTAAATGTAACAAAACTAAGAAGCAAAGATACATTTCTAGTGTTGCCTCCGCAGCTAAACGTGTCTTCAGGGGGGATTTATGATTCATTGCCTGAAATATTGAGCATGTACATGATATATCTAATAAAAGCCGAGTCTGCAGGGGTTTGTTGTGGCCATGTTTTCATTGTAAATCCCCCGCAGCTTCTGTCTCAAAAGTCTAGGACATCAGCAGGTTCATTTTTTTCCAAATACTTTATGAATCCGATACGGTGGATTATTATTTGTTGTACCGATACATTGTGTCTCAGAACTCGCCAGCTTCGATATCTACTGCAAATGCAAGAAAATAGCATAAAAGAAGGAAGGAATAACATTGACCCTGGAACAGTCAGTTAAAATAAAATAAAATAAAAAACCTTCCGGATAACATTCCTTTTTATTGCAGATTTTGAATTTTTGCTTCAAATAAATACAGTTGGGAAATAACTCAGGTAACTTGAAGAGGTTATGTCAGAAAAGAATGTTATTTTAATAAAAATTTAACTAGTTACTTTCTGTTACAAAACTGCTGTTGTTGTGAGCTATGCTATTTACTTTATTAGAATGGCACCCCCTGGTGTTTATTTTGTATAGTCCCCTGCACATCCACCTACCAAGGTGCTCAGTTTGATCGTTCAACTGCCACCAGACATATCTACTCCTAGAAGCTGTGAAAGCTACAAGGGGAGAGCTTTAGCAGAACGGACACACCCCCAGAGAACGGACACCCCCCAGAGAATGGACACGCCCCTGAGTTGACAGCCTGAAGGAAATCTAGCAAAGCAATTGGAGCAATAAAAGGGGATTATCTCTGGACCCATGTGAGGTACAGGGCTGGTTCTAGCCTTGTTATTATAAAAGGGTAATTGTTGCAATGTTGTATAGCTAAGCAAAAATTCTCATTTACAGTAATTGTATACCTAAAAGCATTGTATGGGTATGTCAAGGTTAAAACCTTTACTCAGCCACTTTAGGTTGCTAGGAGGACCTAAGTCTGCCCGTCATCAGTGGAGAGTCTATGCTTAGCTGAGTAAGAGAGTGAACCTATGTAGTACGAGCCCCTCAGAGCTAGGTCCTAGTTTTAAAGAACCATCACTTCTGGGACTACATCTGTAATGGAACGCCTAGCACCCCGACTGGGTACCTCCGTTGATAGATGCTCCTAGTGCTTCCAGAGGAATCCAAGCACTCCACTTGACACCATCAGCACTGCAGACCCCACGAACCGCCGAAGCTTGGTGGAGGTCTCGCCGTCTCCTACCCACCCTGGATCTACGACAAGGCTCCAGTGGGTGAACCTCTCCTAAATGCAGAGACAGGAACTAGGAAGAAGCTCTTACAAGAGCTTATACTCAGGGGAGTATTGTGATATAGCAATCCCCAAGAGTGTAGTTATCCCATTCCCCAAACATGAGCCAAAACTTCATGAAGGTATAAAAACAGGAACTCTCTTTATTGGAACACACAAGCATTGATTTATACACATCTTCCAACAAGGTTACCACCCACAGGGTTTTGTAAAAACAGCCAATCACATGCATTTACAGTTTTCAAACCTTCCCAGCAATTGTACACAAAATCCCCTTCCCTCTGTCTGTAACGCAATCAACAAAATACAATGAGCATTGTTTGTGACGCAATTAACTAACACACTGGCATTGTCAGAGACGCAATCAGCAAAATACAGTCATGTGAAAAAATTAGGACACCCTTTGAAAGCATGTGGTTTTTTGTAACATTTTTAATAAATGGTTATTTCATCTCCGTTTCAACAATACAGAGAGATTAAAGTAATCCGACTAAACAAAGAAAACTGAAGAAAAGTCTTTTCAAGATCTTCTGTAAATGTCATTCTACAAAAATGCCTATTCTAACTGAGGAAAAAGATAGGACACCCTTGCCCCTAATAGCGAGTGTTACCTCCTTTGGCTGAAATAACTGCAGTGAGACGGTTCTTGTAGCCATCTACCAGTCTTCGACATCGGTCTGAGGAAATTTTACCCCACTCCTCAATGCAGAACTTTTTCAGCTGTGAGATGTTTGAGGGGTTTCTTGCACGTACAGCCCTTTTCAAGTCACCCCACAGCATCTCAATGGGATTCAAATCTGGACTTTGACTTGGCCATTCCAGGACTCTCCATTTCTTCTTTTTCAGCCAATCTTTGGTTGATTTACTAGTATGTTTTGGGTCATTGTCATGTTGCATGGTCCAGTTCCGCTTCAGCTTTAATTTTCTAACTGATGGTCTCACATGTTCTTCAAGCACCTTCTGATACACAGTAGAATTCATCGTGGATTCTATGATGGTGAGCTGACCAGGTCCTGCTGCAGCAAAGCAGCCCCAAACCATGACACTTCCACCTCCATGCTTCACAGTTGGTATGAGGTTCTTTTCTTGGAATGCTGTGTTTGGTTTACGCCAAACATGTCCTCTGCTGTTGTGTCCAAATAATTCAATTTTGGACTCATCTGTCCAAAGAACATTATTCCAGAAGTCCTGGTCTTTGTCAACTTTATCGCTGGCAAATGTCAGTCTGGCCTCGATGTTTCTCTTGGAAAGCAAAGGTTTCCTCCTTGCACACCTCCCATGCAAGTTAAACTTGTACAGTCTCTTTCTGATTGTAGAGGCATGTACTTCTACATCAACAGTAGCCAGAGCCTGCTGTAGTTCTCGAGATGACACTTTAGGGTTTTTGGATACCTCTTTTAGCATCTTGCGGTCTGCTCTTGGGGTGAACTTGCTGGGGCAACCAGTCCTGGGCATGTTGGCAGTTGTTTTGAAAGCCCTCCACTTGTAGACTATCTTCCGGACAGTGGAATGGCTGATTTCAAAATCTTTTGAGATCTTTTTAAATCCCTTCCCAGACTCATAGGCTGCTACAATCTTTTTTCTGAAGTCCTCTGACAGCTCTTTTGCTCTCACCATGGTGCTCACTCTCACTTCAACAGTCAGGAGCACACCAAACTAAATGTCTGAGGTTTAAATAGGGCAAGCCTCATTCAACATGCAGAGTAACGATCTACTAATTATGTGCACCTGGTGTGATATACCTGTGTGAGATCTGAGCCAATTTAAGAGGGAATACATGTGAGGGTGTCCTATCTTTTTCCTCAGTTAGAATAGGCATTTTTGTAGAATGACATTTACAGAAGATCTTGAAAAGACTTTTCTTCAGTTTTCTTTGTTTAGTTGGATTATTTTAATCTCTCTGTATTGTTGAAACGGAGATGAAATAACCATTTATTAAAAATGTTACAAAAAACCACATGCTTTCAAAGGGTGTCCTAATTTTTTCACATGACTGTACAATTACCAAACGTAATGGGCTAACTTAATCACTCACAGACAGAAAAAACAAATTTTTCCCCAAAACACAGAAAACACCCCAAAACAGTTCCACAGATTTAAGCTGTGCGGCCGGTCTGTCTTCTCCTTCAAAGATAGTATGGGCCATAATCCTGTGGCAAGAGGCTAGTAGCCAGGCCCCTCCAAAACCCAGTGGCGAGGTTGGTTTCGCCACACATCTCCCCCTCCCAGGGAAGACTAACCAGATACCTGAGTTAGTCTGGCAGTCCAATCACAACCCAATACTGGACCTGTTGAATTTTGGGGCCTGGCTCTGTTCTGTATGTCCCCAGCTGTTGAGTGGGCATCTGCAACTCCTTGCTTCCTTGTGGTTCTCTAGCTTGGAGCTGAAGGAACTTGGTGGGCAGAGGCAGACTGCGCTCTGCCCAGATGCCAGCTCTTCCGCTGGGGTAGCCTGTGTGAAGTCCGACTCTGGAGAAGAGGATAGGGGAGGGCAGAGGCCGACTGCGCTCTGCCCAGATGCCAGCTCTTCCGCTGGGGTAGCCTGTGGGAAGTCCGGCTCTGGAGAACAGGATAGGGGAGGGCACAGGCCGACTGCGCTCTGCCCAGATGCCAGCTCTTCCGCTGGGATAGGGTCAGGGAATCCTGCCCCCAGGACCTTGTTGCGGATCAGCTGTGGAGAGGAGGGATCATTTACCTCCTCCTCCTGGCATTCCTGCAGGGTTGGTGGTGGATCCGTACCGGCCGTCCAGCATCCCGGTAGGCCTGGTGCAGAGACTGCGGTCCCATCTGCACCATCGGAGTTAGGGGTGCTGTCCCCCTGTGGTTGGGGAGAGAGACCGGTTGTCTCCTCTCCCTTCAAAGTACACTGCTGCTGGGGAGTGAGACCGACTGTCTCCACTACCCGTGATGCTGGTTGTTGCAGGGGTGAGGGACCGACCATCTCATCCCCCTGGACTCTCATTGGCAGTTGGGGATATGGGCCGCCTCCCAGCCACCCTGTTGGGCCGGTGGAGTGACTTCGGTTCCATCTCCACCTGCCAACTGGGGTTCCTCCCAGTACCAGTCTATGAAGTCCCCTACCTCCACAGTTGGTGAGGAAGTAGGGGATACCTCAGCTGTGACTTGCCAGGGGTAGGGCTGCAGGTCTGGGCCTGGTATCCAACTGTCTTGTATCTTGTGCTGGGCTTGAATGGAGCGAAACAACTGTTGATAATCTTGCTCCAGCTCCCACTCCCTTTGGACCAGAAAGGTCAGATCTTCCCTCACCCCACTAGTTGTAGGCCAATTGTGCAAGTCCCC
Organism: Bufo bufo; assembly: GCF_905171765.1. Taxonomy (NCBI): domain Eukaryota; kingdom Metazoa; phylum Chordata; class Amphibia; order Anura; family Bufonidae; genus Bufo; species Bufo bufo. Next base: position 227,082,812 of record NC_053395.1, on the reverse strand, counting down.
CCTGTAGTCAGTAATGTCCCAAAATCTAGATTCTTCTGTGCTCCCAAAGTCAATGTCTTCAAAAGACTCCCACAATAACCCAGGGCAATTATATTCCTCACCTTCGGGCTTGGCGTACTCCTCCATCCATGGAGACTGTCGTACTGTGTCCCACCATAGTGCTTGGTAAGCGTCATCCAGCCAGGTTTCCTGCCATACCAGTGTCTCAAGCTCTGACACCCACTCCGTCAATGGTTGCTCTCCCAGTAGAGGTAGTCGCAGCGCCAATCACATTTGTAATCTCTGCTCCTAACTGGGAAGACTCTCACCCCTCCAACGCTGCACGTCCTCCAGGGCCTGGTGTCATACGCCTTTCCGCTCGGCATCCCTGTAATCCGGGTGATCTTTCTCATGGAATGCTGTGCAGGAACCAACGGCATCCATATTGCTGTAGCCAGGGGGCGCTGTACGGATACTAGCATTGCCCTCAATTTTGTAAATCCAAGAACGGTGTCTCCGAGCTGCTTCTTCTCACACTAGGACGCCATCCCACTGCTTGCCACCAATGTAACAGAACGCCTAGCACCTCGACCGGGTACCTCCGTTGATAGTGGCTCCTAGTGCTTCCAGAAGACTCCAAGCACTCCACTTGACACCGTCAGCACTGCAGACCCCACGAACCGCCGAAGCTTGGTGGAGGTCTCGCCATCTCCTACCCACCCTGGATCTACGACAAGGCTCCAGTGGGTGACCCTCTCCTAAATGCAGAGACAGGAACCAGGAAGAAGCTCTTACAAGAGCTTATACTCAGGGGAGTATTGTGATATAGCAATCCCCAAGAGTGTAGTTATCCCATTCCCCAAACATGAGCCAAAACTTCATGAAGGTATAAAAACAGGAACTCTCTTTATTTGAACACACAAGCATTGATTTATACACATCTTCCAACAAGGTTACCACCCACAGGGTTTTGTAAAAACAGCCAATCACATGCATTTACAGTATTCAAACCTTCCCAGCAATTGTACACAAAATCCCCTTCCCTCTGTCTGTAACGCAATCAACAAAATACAATGAGCATTGTTTGTGACGCAATTAACTAACACACTGGCATTGTCAGAGACGCAATCAGCAAAATACAATTACCAAACGTAATGGGCTAACTTAATCACTCACAGACAGAAAACACACATTTTTCCCCAAAACACAGAAAACACCCCAAAACAGTTCCACAGATTTAAGCTGTGCGGCCGGTCTGTCTTCTCCTTCAAAGATAGTATGGGCCATAATCCTGGGGCAAGAGGCTAGTAGCCAGGCACCTCCAAAACCCAGTGGCGAGGTTGGTTTCACCACAACATCTACTTAAGCAAGCTTCTCTATTACAATTAGTGCTCCAGAGAGAGAAAGGAACCTAAAAGGTCCAGACTCCACAAGGCCGTGCATTGGAGTCAGACAGGTATTGTGCACGTTTATGGTGGAAAGAGGCTTTGCTGTTGTTAGAGGGAACATTTCTAACGCACCCTTCCATACTTTGAGACGGTTTGCTTAATTCTGTACCCCTCAGCCCGGGAAACATTTATAAAAACCTTAGCTATTGGGTGAAGAATTGCACTGTGATTGGCTTAGAACTATGTTTTAATACTGTTGGATGTACTACTACTCCTAGTAGGAAAGAGAGACTTATTTATTTACTACAACAGATTGCCACCATTTGCCAATCACTGCACCTATAACTCCTGCCTTGCACCCAGCCCAACACTTAATATCAAGGGCAGCACAACTTCCACCGGGCAGGAGCCCCAACATCAAGGTGTGCCCTGAGGGAAGAAAAGGGTGTGTCCTCCTGGCACTGCACAGCTCTAGGGGGTATCAGTGTGAGGATTACCACTGTGAGCTGTGTGTACAACTATCATTGCCAGAGCCACTAACACTCCCATACTCCACTCGCTCCTCCTCAGCTCGCTGCACTGGCAGAAGAGACCTGCCTGCCCAGAGGTGACATAAAAGAGCAGGATGGCAAGGTGAGCGGGACACGCAGAGGCGCAGCTAGGACAGTACGGACACCTGCAGCTTCCCCCATAAAAACAGATGTCCTCTAGACTGATTTCAAAGGAAACAGGGTCTCCCTTCATGAGAAAACTCCTTTCAGGATGTATCTCTGTGTGTTAATGTCTGTATTACTGTGTATCCATGTGTATGCAGTAGGTATGTGTGTTTTTGAGAGTATCCATGATTTGATATTAAAGGGATTCTCAGGATTTGAGCTCTGCGGGGGCCCGATTCCTGGTACCCCCACAGATCAGCTGTTTGAGGAGGCTGAAACTCTCCCATGAGTGGTGAGTGCTGCCGCCTCCGCCTCGCTCACCAAGCACAGCGCCGTACATTGTATAGTGGCTTTGCTTGGTATTGCAGATCAGCCTCAGTCACTTGAATGGGTCTGAGCTGCACCTACAGTAGGTCACATGGCCTAGGGAGAGATCTAAGCACAGTGGTCTCTTAACAGCTGATTGGCGGGGGCCCCGGAGAGTTGGACCCTCGCCGATCTCATATCAGATAGGTCATCAATATGTACATTCTGGAGAACCCCTTTAATAATATCACTTATGATGTGTCATTTTTCTAGGTTAGGGAGAATTTATAAGTGATATGACTGATTTTATGTATTAATCTGTGGCCTGAACCCTTTAACAAATGTAAACTGCCCCATATCCAATTCCAAGTGATTTATAAGGGACTCATATTAAGGATTCGTATCCCCCTCATGTTTTGTGTGCTTTTGCAGCTGCTGCCTGGCCTTGAGCGCTGCTGCTTAGTTTACTATTATACTGGATGCCTTTTACGTCTGTGTTATTCTGACCTTTATCCCATTTAATGTATCTAAAACCACCAAGGGGTGCTCTGTCTCACAGCTCCCTTGAAGGGTTAACTACTGCCATTACATTGCCCAAATATCGGACCCTATTACACTGCACTTCATCTTGCAGCACTGAAGCAGGATAATAGCATCACTGACATTTACAACTTAATATACAGATTATCAGAGACATTCACAGGTGCAGTAACCAAGAACTGATTTATTTTGTCTCTGAACAGTTAACTCTGCGGAATAAAAAAACAATGGGAGGCCTGTGATAAAGATGCAGAGACGGGGCGAGCCTGAGCCTGCAGCCTGGAGGATCCGCTCCCAGCAGTGACCCCTCTGCAGCCATCACCCAGGACTCAAGTTGTGTTCACAAGAAGTGATAAGAAAGAAAGAAAGAAAGAAAGAAAGGAAAGAGAAAGAAAGAAAAAGAAAGAAAGAAAGAAAGAAAGGAAAGATAAAGAAAGAAAGAAAAAAAGAAAGAAAGAAAAAAAGGAAAGGAAAGAGAAAGAAAGAAAGAAAGAAAGAAAGGAAAGAGAAGAAAGAAAAAGAAAGAAAGAAAGAAAAAGAAAGAAAGAAAAAGAAAGAAAGAAAGAAAGAAAGAAAGAGAAAGAAAGAAAGAAAGAAAGCAAAGAGAAAGAAAAAAAAAGGAAAGAGAAAGAAAGAAAGGAAAGAGAAGAAAGAAAAAGAAAGAAAGAAAGAAAGAGAAAGAAAGAAAGAGAAAGAAAGAAAGAAAGAAAGAAAGGAAAGAGAAAGAAAGAAAGAAAGGAAAGAGAAAGAAAGAAAGAAAGAAAGGAAAGAGAAGAAAGAAAGAAAGAAAGAAAGAAAGAGAAAGAAAGAAAGGAAAGAGAAAGAAAGGAAAGAGAAAGAAAGAGAAAGAAAGAAAGAAAGAAAGGAAAGAGAAGAAAGAAAAAGAAAGAAAGAAAGAGAAAGAAAGAAAGAAAGAAAGAAAGGAAAGAGAAAGAAAGAAAGAAAGAAAGAAAGAAAGGAAAGAGAAGAAAGAAAAAGAAAGAAAGAAAGAGAAAGAAAGAAAGAAAGAAAGAAAGAAAGAAAGAAAGAAAGAAAGAAAGAAAGAAAGAAAGAAAGAAAGAAAGAACGAAAGAACCAGCCAATAGTTTTCTTTGTAGCAGGATCCTCTGGTAAATTCTCTAGCATGCGGCCCAGAACCAGTAATACATGTCTTAAGATACGCCGCCCATTTACAAAGCTCATCTTAAGCACAGATGGAGCGTTCACAAGGTCGTCCTCTGAAGAAACATAAAGGAACAGAAGCCAAATTAGCCAACAAATGGCCAAGCCTGAAGATTTAGAAAATAGTTGATCTCTTGTGTAATAACATGGTGCAATTCGAGTGAAATGGAAGAATTTACTGTTTGGCAGCACCCAGACTGAAGCAATTTGCTTAGTAATGCAAGATATCAGCAGTTTTCTACTGAGGTCAGAGATGCCAAGTGCATGAGAAAACAAATCTGAGCACCTTCCCTGCCAACAATAGGAATATGAGAGGAAAGGGGGAGGTTTGAAAATATCTTAGAATATTTCTGACATTAATGTATACTGTGTCTATATACATCAACCATTTAACCTACAATCTATATCAAGGGAGTACACAGAACCCCTACAGCTCAGACTCTGCACGTCTTCTGATAAACTTTCAGTACCTCGGCCTGTGATACAAAATACATTATTTGAGTCAATGATATAAGCAAAAAGTTTCCCCTTACAAGGAACCAATGTGATCTGCAGACCTGACTGATGGAAGGCTTAAAGGGAGTCTGTCACCACAATTTGCCCTTATAGACCACTTACATAGCGCTGTAGCATAACTATAGATCAGTCAAATGGTACCTTTGTCTTTTTGTCTGGATGTTCACCAGGGGCAAAAACAGAGTTTTAGTCATATGTAAATGAGGGCCCGCAAGTGCCCAGGGGCGGCGTTCGGGCTGTAAGTGCCTAGGCCGCTCTGCCTTCTTCTCACATAACCCCTCCCCAGCCTGTTGCTTGGCCCACCCTGTAAGCCTCTTACGTCATCCAGTGTACTGGCCGATATCCCACCAGCGCACTGCATGGAATGATGCTGCTGCCCACAATGGTCATCACAGTGCGCATGCGCCGGCGGGATATCGGCCAGTACACTGGATGACGTAAGAGGTTTATGCCCCTGGTGAACATCCAGACAAAAAGACAAAGGTACCATTTGACTGATCTATAGTTATGCTACAGTGCTATGTAAGTGGTCTATAAGGGCAAATTGCGGTGACAGACTCCTTTTAAGGATAGTTGACCATACAAGTACAGTAGAGGTGCCATCAGTATGATTACAATGCAAATTTGACCCAATGGACTAAGAAAAATTCATCAAACATGCTTAAAGTGTACCTACTGTGGATCTACAGTGAAACCTCTCTAAAAGACTTCTTCGAGAAGACCACTTCATGATCTAGATCAGGCATCCTCAAACTGTGGCCCTCCAGCAGTTGTAAAACTACAACTCCCACAATGCCCTGCTGTAGGCTACCTGTAGGCTGTTTGGGCATGCTGGGAGTTGTAGTTTTGCAACAGCTGGAGGGCCGCAGTTTGAGGATGCCTGATTTAGATCAAGCTTTTAATTTCCATCATGTTGTTCAATGCATACTGGCCATCTTCTTGGATGAGACACCCAATGTTATTTTGGGCTGTCATCTTAAAGAGTTTACAATCGATATACCTTAGTACTAGAGAATACTTGCTAGAGGACCCAGTGTGTCCATGTAGCACAAGCTAAATCTAAAAGAACCATCTAATTATACATTTAAAAATGAGGTAGAAAAATTAACTTGAATTTTAATTTTAGAGAAAACAATGGAAAATCTCTAGACATTAAATGAAGAAAACAAGTTGCTTGTTGTCTACTCTTGACCAAATTTTGGACCTTAGACCTTGAATGAGAGAAACCAATTGCTAGATTAGACTTGAATCCAAGATAACGATCCCTATAGGAGTTGATGGACTCTTTCACTCTTTTTCACTGGAGCAATGGGGTTTGCAAGATAATTAAATCATTGGTTATGGAGCCACATTAAAGTTAGTAACGACCCCTGGTCAAAGCATTGGGTGGGGGCCCCATCGCAACTCTCCGATCTGACCCCCTCTAGCACATATACTACATATATGAGGGTGGCAATGCGTGCATGTGTCTGCACAGATTTACTCCCCAATTTCCAGAAGAATTATCCAACATGTTTCATGTTCAACATGTCTTCTTCTGAATGGAACACTAACTCCAAAAAATGCATCAATGTTATTGAGTCATTTGGGGAAGTTAATTTCTGTAGTACTCCTTAAAGGTACAGTGCAGTAATACATTACACTTTATATGGCTGCCCTCTAAGGTATTAAACTGACAATTTCAATACATGGCAGAAGCACCAGCTCGTCTAGGACAACAAGCAATCCCATCTCGTGTAAAGAGCTCCCTTGTCACTCATCTGAATATAGATTTTTCCATTCCCAGCTACTATGCAATTCTCTGTATTAAATGTTTTAACATTGATTCTGTTTACTGGGATTTCAGTGACTTAAGATTTATGAAATCATTTGTCTATAAAATTAATGTCTTAAAACTTCAAAAAAGTTGAGATTTAAAATTTAAAGAGATACGGAAAAAATAAGATAAAACCCCCGTGATAATGATTACTTTGTGTAATAAAAAGGAAATATGAAGCTATGAAGTCATCATGTATTAATGAAGAACGTGCTCCTGAGACTCACATAATACTGCCCTACTCTGGTGATACCGAGCAAATCAATGGCTAACCCAGGATATCTGTCAGTAGAGGTCCACATGTTCTGTAATGTATGGACACAGCGACTTCCCCAGCAGAACAGTGAGTGCAGCTCTGGAGTATAATACAGGATGTAACTCAGGATCAGTACAGGGTAAGTAATGTAATGTATGTACACAGTGACTCCACCAGCAGAATAGTGAGTGCAGCTCTGGAGTATAATACAGGATGTAACTCAGGATCAGTACAGGATAAGTAATGTAATGTATGTACACAGTGACTGCAGCAGCAGAATAGTGAGCGCAGCTCTGGAGTATAATACAGGATGTAACTCAGGATCAGTGCAGGATAAGTAATGTAATGTATGTACACAGTGACTGCACCAGCAGAATAGTGAGTGCAGCTCTGGAGTATAATACAGGATGTAACTCAGGATCAGTACAGGATAAGTAATGTATGTACACAGTGACTCCACCAGCAGAATAGTGAGTACAGCTCTGGAGTATAATACAGGATGTAACTCAGGATCAGTACAGGATAAGTAATGTATGTACACAGTGACTTCACCAGCAGAATAGTGAGTGCAGCTCTGGAGTATAATACAGGATGTAACTCAGGATCAGTACAGGATAAGTAATGTATGTACACAGTGACTGCAGCAGCAGAATAGTGAGTGCAGCTCTGGAGTATAATACAGGATGTAACTCAGGATCAGTACAGGATAAGTAATGCATGTACACAGTGACTGCACTAGCAGAATAGTGAGTGCAGCTCTGGAGTATAATACAGGATGTAACTCAGGATCAGGACAAGTGATAAAATGCATTTTCAAAGCTCACTTTTTATGTAGACTGTATAAATATATAACCAGGGAAACAACACTGAAGCCATTTTCATTTATATGTTTTTTGGAGTATGGGGGAAAAAACATGAGAATATGGGCATCTTACAAACTCCATGTTATGATGGATTTTAACCCAGAACCTGGATTGTTTAAAGCAATACTGCTAATCCGTGGTCGCTTTACAGCCCTAGTGATTGTCTGATCAGTAATTGGATTATAATTTTTTTTTATAATTCAGAATGCTTTAAAGAATGTGGGAAAATGTAAGACCCACCTCTTCAGTCCCCCACTCTGCCCATTTGCATCCTGTGTGTCCTGCGGTTCTAATCCCCCTCTACAAGGAAATCACCGGGTGCATCAGTGACACATTCTATCCAGCAAATGGCTGAGCAGTCACATTTCCAGTTATTGCTTACTCGCCGAATGTTGTGAAAACCATGGAAGGATGAAGGGAGTTGCAACTATCAAGAGACCCACGAGTTGAGAACCACTGTGGTCAAAAGATATGGAAGTGTCTTCTTGGTTCTTCGTGAATGCTGATAGCTATATGCCTCTTGTCTGAAGCTCATCTGTTATAGGCTGAGCAGACAGGACTTACTGCGCAGCAGGTGACTTTAATGATGGCTGCTCTCTCATTAGATCATTGCAATCCTCTGGTATCTAAAATCTTGGCAGAGCAATCTGGAATCTAAAGGTTTAAAAAATCATCACGTCTCTGTTTAACATATTGTACAAGATCCACTCCCTCCGGGGTCAAAACCTTCCGCACAATAGAGTATTGATCGGAGTTTTATAAAGTAATATCAGTGCATTCGGCTCGTCAGTTCTCTGTGCTGACTCCTTACTTTCTCAGCATCTCTCACACTCAGCACTGGTGGAAATCTACATCAGAAGGCTGGATTACACCACCCAAAGGAGGCCTCCTTAGATGAGATATTCTTGCCCTTGGGGCAACAGCGTTTGCTTTTATTGGTGGTAAGGACTGATAATGACCCTCTCAGAATTAGCCCATAGGTAACATTAGGCTTGTCATCACAGATGGAGAATCGCTCTGTGCAATGACATTTCCTAATGGCATCGACAGCAAGTTTAAAAAGACACCAATAGTAATGTAAAAGAATGTATCAGTCTTACTGCACATAGAAAGAAAGAAAACTGGGGCTGAGCTATGTAACATGAACAGCAATGCTCAATGTCAGGCAGCTGCTGCAAAAACCTCTGATCTCCATGCAAGATTAATCTTCTGTAAACCTCTTTTAACTCCTTCAAGACTGGGTGATTTTAGTTTTTTTTTAAATTTATTTATTTATTTCATTATTTTTCCATTCACATAGCTGTATCAGGGCTTGCTTTTTGTAGGCCAGTTGTACTTTCTAAAGGTCCAATTTTTGGTTGCATACAATATAGTAGGAAGTAGAAAACAATTTTCAAATGGGGTGGGAAAAAAAAAACATTTTCAAAACACTTTTATGCAATAAAACTGACCTGTTACTTTCATTCTCTGGGTCAGTACGATTACAATGATATCACATATGTATCGTTTTTCTTCCATTGAAATACTGAAATTAATTTTTTTTAAATGTTGGAAAGAATTTTTCTTTGCATTGCCATATTCTGGCCCCCATATTTTTTTTTTTTAGCCTGTGTTAGGGCTCAGATTTTTTGCAGGGTAATCTATAGTTTTTATTGATACCTCGTGTGCATGACTTTTTCCTAATTTTTTTGTACATTTTTTGTGGGAGGTGAAGTGACCAAAAAACAGCGAATCGGCCATTTAGACTTTTTTCTGTTTTGTTGTTTGCCGCATAGAATAAGTATTTTATATTTTAATAGTATGAGCCTTTTCACATGCAGTTATGCCCTTGATGTTTATTTTGTAAAAAAATGTTATGTATATCTATTAGATTTTTTTTTACACTTTACTTTTTATTAGTTTCTCTAGGGAACTTGAACAAGCAACCATTGGATTTCTTCTCTCACAGGCCCCAATGCATTAACATTGGAGTCTATGAGAATTACACCAGTGTTTCCCAACCAGTGTGCATCCAGCTGTTGCAAAACTACAACTCCCAGCATGCCCGCACAGCCAAAGGCTGTCCTGGCATGCTGGGAGTTGTAGTTTTGCAACAGCTGGAGGCACACTGGTTGGGAAACACTGAATTACACTGTGTTTCTATGGAGCCCCGCCACAGTCAGGCTCTCCATAGGAACACATACAGTGGATATAAAAAGTCTACACACCCCTGTTAAAATGTCAGGTATCTGTGATGTAAAAAATAATGAGACAAAGATAAATCATTTCAGAACTTTTCCCACCTTTAATGTGACCTATAAACTACAACTCAATTGAAAAACAAAATGAAATCTTTTAGGTAGAGGGAAGAAAAATATAAAAATAAAATAATGTGGTTGCATAAGTGTGCACACCCTTAAACTAATACTTTGTTGAAGCACCTTTTGATTTTATTACAGCACTCAGTCTTTTTGGGTATGAGTCTATCAGCATGGCAAATTTTTTGCAAAAACTCCCCAAATCTGTCAGATTGCGAGGGCATCTCCTGGGCACAGCCCTCTTCAGATCACCCCACAGATTTTCAATCGGATTCAGGTCTGGGCTCTGGCTGGGCCATTCCAAAACTTTAATCTTCTTCTGGTGAAGCCATTCCTTGGTTGATTTGGATGTATGCTTTGGGTCGTGGTCATGATGAAAGATGAAGTTCCTCTTCATGTTCAGCTTTCTAGCAGAAGCATGAAGGTTTTGTGCCAACATTGACTGGTATTTGGAACTGTTCAGAATTCCCTCTAGCTTAACTAAGGCCCCAGTTCCAGCTGAAGAAGAACAGCCCCTTTCCATGATGCTGCCACCGCCATGCTTCCCTGTGGGGATGGGGTTCTTTTGGTGATGTGCAGGGTTGTTTTTGCGCCAAACATATCTTTTGGAATTATGGCCAAAAAGTTCAACCTTGGTTTCATCAGACCATAACACCTTTTCCCACATGCTTTTCGGGGACTTCAGATGTGTTTTTGCAAAATGTAGCCTGGCCTGGATGTTTTTCTTGGTAAGAAAAGGCTTTCGTCTTGCCCCTCTACCCCATAGCCCAGACATATGAAGAATACGGGAGATTGTTGTCACCTGTACCACACAGCCAGGACTTGCCAGATATTCCTGCAGCTCCTGTAATGTTGCTGTAGGACTCTTGGTTTCCTCCCAGACCAGTTTTCTTCTCGTCTTTTCATCAGTTTTGGAGGGACGTCCAGTTCTTGGTAATGTCACTGTTGTGCCATATCTTCTCCACTTGATGATGTCTTCACTGTGTTCCATGGTTTATCTAATGCCTTGGGAATTCTTTTGTCCCCTTCTCCTAACTGATACCTTCTAACAATGAGATCCCTCTGATGCTTTGGAAGCTCTCTGTGGACCATGGCTTCTGCTGTGGGATATGACTAAGAAAATTTCAGGAAAGACCAACTAGAGCAGCTGAACTTTATTTGGGGTTAATCAGAGGCATTTTACATGATGGCCGGTGTATGCCGACTCCGATCTAACAGGATTGTGAATGTGATTGCTTCATTCTGAACACAGCTACATCCCCAGTTATAAGAGGGTGTGCACACTTATGCAACCACATTATTATTTTTTTGTTTTATTTTCTTCCCTCTACCTAAAAGATTTCAGTTTGTTGTTCAATTGAGTTGTGCAGTTTATAGGTCACATTAAAGGTGGAAAAAGTTCAGAAATTATTTATCTTTGTCTCATTTTTTTACATCACAGAAACCTAACATTTTAACCACCTCCGGACCGCTGTACGCACAGACGCGTCCTGGAGGTGGTTGATTCATTCCTCCTGGACGCGCCGGCGCGTCCTCTCGCGAGACGCGAGATTTCGGTCACAGCCGGCCCGCGCATGCGCATCGCGGGCCGGCAAAAGTTAGAGGAGTATTTCATCAGCAACCTGCCAGCCAATGATCGTCGCTGGCAGGTTGCTGATTTTTAAAAAATCGAATCACAAGCCAGATAACAGATCATATTAGTAAATATGATCTGTTATATGGCTTCTCTGCTTCTCTGCTGGTCCTTTTCGTCGGTTGGATCCAGCAGAGAAGCAGACATCACTGTGAGTACACCAAACACTGCCCTTAGCCCCTGATCACCATCCATCACCCCCATCATCCAAATTAACCCCTTGATCGCCCCCTGTCAATCACTTAGTGAAAGACAAAAAGTGATCAGTGTAAACTGACACTTTTTTTTTTCACTAGTATTGGCTGTTAGGTTTTAGGGATAGTTTAGGCCCCTTGGTTAGGTAGTTAGCGTCAGTTAGCGCCCACCCCACCGCACCGCAGTCACTTTTATTCGCTGTTTAGCGTATCGCTAATCAGCATTTGTACTTTTATAGTATCTGTAAGTGATCAAAACTGATCACGGTCAGATCTATAATAGTATTAGTGTCACTTTAGTTCGCCCTCCACCCAAAACGCAGTGTTTGCCCGATCAGGGCTGATCGGTCGCCCACACGTGCGTTCACCCACGCCCGCCCCACCGCAGTGACAAAAAAATATTTTTTTTTGATCACTGCACATTCACTTTACACGCTCTGCGGCGATAAAAAAATCAGTTTTGATATTTTTTATCAACCGCAGCGGCCTCCGGTACTTCGCTAGCCTCCCCTTTGTAAGACAGGCTTGCTTTTTTTCTTGGGTAGTCTCAGGGAATACCCCTAAATTTAGTAGTCCAAATGTCAAACAGGGGGTATTCTTCTGAAGAGGCCTACAGGATTCTGACCCAGTCGGATGAGGAGTGGGAACCCTCATCTGATGAATCTAGCGGGTCAGAATATGAACCTGTAGAAAGCAGTGGCTCTCTGACCCAAAGTTCGGACGAGGAGGTGGAGGTCCCTGGCAGCACCAGGCGTACCCGGCCCCATGTCGCTAGACCACAGGTTATGCAGGATCCGCTTCAAGAGCAGCAGAGTGGGGCTGTCGCTGCCGGATCACGTGGTGAGGCATACACCAGCAGCGCAGCCCTTCCTGGACCTAGTACCAGCACTGCCGTACAACATGGTGAAGTAGCGAGCACCAGAAGGGCAGTTGAAGCTGGTACGGTGGCACGTGCACTAGTTACCCCGTCGCAGCCACCGCACAGACAGGCCCGTAGAGCCCCTAGAATCCCTGAGGTGCTGGCAAACCCTGATTGGCAGTCACCAACTTCAGCCGCACCAGTAGTTCCCCCTTTCACCGCCCAGTCTGGAGTTCGGGTTGAGACGGCTCAGATCAGTACGGCCCTGGGATTTTTTGAGCTGTTCTTGACTGCGGAGCTCTTGGACTTAGTCGTGGCAGAGACCAACCAATATGCCACACAATTTATAACCGCAAACCCGGGAAGCTTTTATGCCCAGCCTTTCCGGTGGAAACCAGTCCAAGTTTCCGAACTTAAAATTTTTCTGGGCCTTCTCCTCAACATGGGCCTGACAAAAAAGCATGAATTGCGGTCATATTGGTCAACGCACCCAATTCATCACATGCCCATGTTCTCTGCTGCTATGTCCAGGACACGATTTGAGGCCATCCTGCGTTTCCTGCACTTTAGCGACAACACCACCTCCCGTCCCAGAGGCCACCCAGCTTTTGACCGGCTCCACAAAATTTGGCCCCTCATAGACCATTTCAACCAGAAATTTGCAGATTTGTATACCCCTGAGCAAAACATCTGCGTAGACGAGTCCCTAATACATTTTACCGGGCGCCTTGGCTTCAAACAGTACATCCCAAGCAAGCGTGCCCGGTATGGGGTCAAATTGTATAAGCTCTGTGAAAGGGCCACAGGCTATACCCACAAATTTCGGATCTATGAGGGAAAAGATCAGACCCTGGAGCCGGTCGGTTGCCCTGACTACCTGGGGAGCAGTGGGAAGACAGTCTGGGACTTGGTGTCACCCTTATTCGGCAAGGGGTACCATCTTTATGTGGACAATTTTTACACAAGTGTGGCCCTCTTTAGGCATTTATTTCTAGAACGGATTTGCGCCTGTGGCACCGCGCGAACTAGTCGCGTGGGCTTCCCCCAACGGCTTGTAACCACCCGTCTTGCAAGGGGGGGGGGAGAGGGCTGCCTTGTGTAACGAAGAACTGCTCGCGGTGAAATGGAGAGACAAGCGTGACGTTTACATGCTCTCCTCCATTCACGCAGACACGACAATACAAATTCAAAGGGCAACCCGTGTCATTGAAAAGCCCCTCTCAGTCCACGACTATAATGCGCTCATGGGAGGGGTGGACTTCAATGACCAGATGTTGGCTCCCTATTTAGTTTCCCGCAGAACCAGACGCTGGTATAAGAAGGTGTCTGTATATTTAATTCAATTGGCGCTCTACAATAGTTTTGTTCTCTACAGTAAGGCTGGGAGAACACGATCCTTCCTGAAATTCCAGGAAGAGATCATCGAGAACCTCCTTTACCCAGGAGGTTCCGTGGCCCCATCCACCAGTGTAGTTAGCCGTCTACACGAGCGACATTTCCCCAGTGTTGTTGCTGGTACCTCAACCCAACCGCCACCCCGAAAAAAATGTCGTGTCTGTAGCAGGAGTGGAATAAGGCGTGACACCCGCTATTTCTGTCCTGACTGTCCGGACCACCCTGCCCTATGCTTAGGAGAGTGTTTCCGGAAGTACCACACACAGGTACACCTAGCATAGGGATCACATCTCACCAGGACAGGCACACAGGGCTATTAGGGCCCTTTCTCTCACAGCTGCTGCAAACCTCTCCTTTCACCTGGGATAAAGTGCATAACGTACTTCGCCACATCTTTGGGCGATTTGCGCTTTGCACATTGTCCCATGGGGAAGGAGAGGTTTGTTCTATAAAGGTAAAAAAAAAAAAAAAAAAAAAAAATTACCGGTAAGTAAAAAAGTTAAAAAAGTTTAAAAAAGTTAATATGTTCTGTTCTAAAGTTAATAAAGTTATTGCTTTGCGGCCTGGTTTTTTCTTTTTTGTTTTGTTTTTTTTACCTTCCAGGTGGACCATCCGATCGACCAGCTGCAGCACTGATGTGCATTCGGACAGAAGCATTGCGCTGCTGTCAGATTACACGCAAGTCGGTGTATGCGGCGCTGCAAGACGAGATTTCTCCTCTGCAGTAAAAGATATGTTTGCCAAGGCATATGAGCTGAGGAGGTGGCGGTGTTCATATACTTTGGCAAACACTTTGTATATATAAAAAAAAAAATCCCGGCAATGATTTATTCATCCACATCGATTGATGTGAATGGAGAAATCTGGTTTGCCAGGGCATACGAGCTGAAGTGGGTATGGATGTTGGGCGGAGCTCCTATGTCCTGGCAGACGCCTTTCCCCTCCTTTTTTCTTTTTTTGGCAGAGATTTTTTCATCCACATTGATCGATGCGAATGAAGAAATCTGTGCCGTTCATTTTTTTCTTTCAGCCCAGAGGCTGAACGGAAAAAAAAAATCTCATTACCCGTATGCTCAATATAAGGAGAATAGCAGAAACTCCTAATGCTGGGCATACATGTAATGATTGCGGAGACCCTCAAATGCCAGGGCAGTACAAACACCCCACAAATAACACCATTTTGGAAAGAAGACACCCCAAGGTATTCGCTGAGGGGCATATTGAGTCCATGAAAGATTGAAATTTTTGTCCCAAGTTAGCGGAAAGGGAGACTTTGTGAGAACAAAATCAAAAAAATCAATTTCCGCTAACTTGTGCCAAAATTTTTTTTTTTCAATGAACTCGCCATGCCCCTCATTGAATACCTTGGGGTGTCTTCTTTCCAAAATGGGGTCACATGTGGGGTATTTATACTGCCCTGGCATTTTAGGGGCCCCAAAGCGTGAGAAGAAGTCTGGTATCCAAATGTCTAAAAATGCCCTGCTAAAAGGAATTTGGGCCCCTTTGCCCACCTAGGCTGCAAAAAAGTGTCACACATCTGGTATCTCCGTACTCAGGAGAAGTTGAGGAATGTGTTTTGGGGTGTCTTTTTACATATACCCATGCTGGGTGAGATAAATATCTTGGTCAAATGCAAACTTTGTATAAAAAAAATGGGAAAAGTTGTCTTTGCCAAGATATTTCTCTCACCCAGCATGGGTATATGTAAAATGACACCCCAAAACACATTTCCCACCTTCTCCTGAGTACGGAGATACCAGATGTGTGACACTTTTTTGCAGCCTAGGTGGGCAAAGGGGCCCACATTCCAAAGAGCACCTTTCGGATTTCACAGGTCATTTACCTACTTACCACACATTAGGGCCCCTGTAAAATGCCAGGGCAGTATAACTACCCCACAAGTGACCCCATTTTGGAAAGAAGACACCCCAAGGTATTCCGTGAGGGGCATGGCAAGTTCCTAGAATTTTTAATTTTTAGTCACAAGTTAGTGGAAAATGATGATTTTTTTTTTTTTTCATACAAAGTCTCATATTCCACTAACTTGTGACAAAAAATAAAAACTTCCATGAACTCACTATGCCCATCAGCGAATACCTTGGGGTCTCTTCTTTCCAAAATGGGGTCACTTGTGGGGTAGTTATACTGCCCTGGCATTCTAGGGGCCCAAATGTGTGGTAAGGAGTTTGAAATCAAATTCTGTAAAAATTGACCTGTGAAATCCGAAAGGTGCTCTTTGGAATATGGGCCCCTTTGCCCACCTAGGCTGCAAAAAAGTGTCACACATCTGGTATCTCCGTACTCAGGAGAAGTTGAGGAATGTGTTTTGGGGTGTCTTTTTACATATACCCATGCTGGGTGAGATAAATATCTTGGTCAAATGCCAACTTTGTATAAAAAAATGGGAAAAGTTGTCTTTTGCCAAGATATTTCTCTCACCCAGCATGGGTATATATAAAATGACACCCCAAAACACATTCCCCACCTTCTCCTGAGTACGGAGATACCAGATGTGTGACACTTTTTTGCAGCCTAGGTGGGCAAAGGGGCCCATATTCCAAAGAGCACCTTTCGGATTTCACAGGTCAATTTTTACAGAATTTGATTTCAAACTCCTTACCACACATTTGGGCCCCTAGAATGCCAGGGCAGTATAACTACCCCACAAGTGACCCCATTTTGGAAAGAAGAGACCCCAAGGTATTCGCTGATGGGCATAGTGAGTTCATAGAACTTTTTATTTTTTGTCACAAGTTAGTGGAATATGAGACTTTGTAAGAAAAAAAAAAAAAAATCATCATTTTCCGCTAACTTGTGACAAAAAATAAAAAGTTCTATGAACTCACTATGCCCATCAGTGAATACCTTAGGGTGTCTACTTTCAGAAATGGGGTCATTTGTGGGGTGTTTGTACTGTCTGGGCATTGTAGAACCTCAGGAAACATGACAGGTGCTCAGAAAGTCAGAGCTGCTTCAAAAAGCGGAAATTCACATTTTTGTACCATAGTTTGTAAACGCTATAACTTTTACCCAAACCATTTTTTTTTTACCCAAACATTTTTTTTTTATCAAAGACATGTAGAACTATAAATTTAGAGCAAAATTTCTATATGGATGTCGTTTTTTTTGCAAAATTTTACACATGAAAGTGAAAAATGTCATTTTTTTGCAAAAAAATCGTTAAATTTCGATTAATAACAAAAAAAGTAAAAATGTCAGCAGCAAAGAAATACCACCAAATGAAAGCTCTATTAGTGAGAAGAAAAGGAGGTAAAATTCATTTGGGTGGTAAGTTGCATGACCGAGCAATAAACGGTGAAAGTAGTGTAGGTCAGAAGTGTAAAAAGTGGCCTGGTCTTTCAGGGTGTTTAAGCTAGGGGGGCTGAGGTGGTTAACAGGGGCGTGTAGACTTTTTATATCCACTGTATGTGGAAGCCTTGGATTATTCAGGAGAACCAAGGCTGCTGAATATACTCTCTGGATCCCCCGATCCTTGCTAGGGGTACGCTCCCAGTTTTTGACCTTCCAGATGCCGTGATCACATTTGACCACGGCATCTGAGGGGTTAAAAGTTATGTACATAATTTAGCCCGGGGTGCCTGCCTGTGAGCAGGCGTCATATTTACATTTCTGACCACTGACGTAAATATTTACTTAAGGCAGTCAGGAAGAGGTTAAGACCATGTGTGAAATATGGGATTCACCTTTGGGCTCCACATTGTAAAAATCTGATAAAAGATCTGGAGGGGGTTCACAAATACCAGGTTATTAAATGGCATGGGAGCTATTGAATACAAAAAAGGGCTGAAAAAAATCAATCTTGTTTAGCTCATACTGGCTCTGAGATCAATGAAAAATTAAATACATTGTCCAAGTTAGAACAATATATTGTATTTAATCCGTTTTTGCTTTTTTTAAATTTTTTTATTGGAAACTAGAGCATGCAGGAAGGAACAGTCCGATCAGACCACGGTCTATGTCTTCATTTTGTTCTTATTTTAAGAAAATTATATACCATTTATGGTGGAAGAATGGAAATGGACTGTAATCCTGCCATAATATTACCTGTATAATATTGTGATATAGTTTAATAATATCAGCATTTCCCAATGACAGTATCAGATTGTGCCCTACATAATGGAGTCATCCACTGGGTACATATTTGTGCCATGCCTACATGATGTTTCCACATAGTACCTACTACAGAGGAGTGAATTTCTGTTTAGTTTTGGGTCCGATTCTAACAAATCAGAGGAATCGATCCAGACCTTAATAAAGTCGCCCTGAATCAAAAGTGCTCAGATTGTCCTGAAAATATATCAATGGCATTCGGAGGTCACCCGGGACTGTGTGCAACTAGTTTCAAGCTCTGAAAGCCAACACGGACTGACACTGATTTGCTGTGCTTTTTAAAAATTTTTTATTTTTTTTATTCCAAAAATGATTCCTCTTGGGGGCAGATGTACAGTATATTGGTGTTTCTACAAACACAATGGTATCAGAAAAAAAAGGGGCAATTGGACACAGTCTGCAGCAGACTAATGATGATGATGCCTGCTCCTCCTCTCCTGACACTGGCCAGTGTCAGTAAGTTCTGTACAGGAGGAGCTAACATAGCTCCACCTATCGTATCTATACCTACCCCCGCCGTCTCAGTAACTATGAGCATCATCCAGGTGGCTTTCTTCTGCCTTCTGCTGCTCAGATCCGACATCTTGCAGTCTTCTAAGCACCACTATACTGGTACTGGTGGTCTTGGTCACATTTCTCATTGCAGCAGCCATGCACTGCAAGTACTTAAGGGGTGTTGCAGGACTTTTTTGTCCGGTCTTTTTGACAAAGTATATGACAGAGGCTCTAAACTGAGCCTCCAACTTAGATGTGAACAAGCTCTTAGACTAAGACCACCAACAGAACTTTTTAAAGGTTCCTGAGTTAGTTGGCACTTTTAGGTTTCCCAGTGGTAAAATGCATGAAGATCAGTGACCTACGAAATTTTTTATTTTTTCAAAACTATTGAAGTCTCGAGGGCTTCTTTGAAACAGTTATCATGTAATACAACAATACGCATTCTAATGTGAAAACGTCAAACTTTGGATGGGAGCTGGGGATAGGAGGTTTCTGACACAGTTTTTTTTCCCAATCTAGCCCTTGCTTTGGACCTACATGCTGCCAATATCGTCTAAATCCTTGATTGGCTGTGAGGTTGACTGCCAGGCATTATGGGCAAGCCTGCCAGCCAGGGCCCCGCTAGGGGTCCAATGTTCCTCTGTCTTCGTATTCTCTGATCTGTTGTGCTATATAAAATGGGAAACGCTCAAATCAAATCTCTGAAACTTTGGCTTAATTTGGAAGCTGAATTTTTAAGAAATTCTAAACAAATTTCGCTCATCATATGTCATCAAGTCATATATTAGATAAATAATTCCATAAGGTGCCCAAATATTACAGATATTAATACCACCTATAGTGCACAAGATACATTGTTTAATGGAAAGTAATAATATTACAATTTATTAATATTCGGGAGACAGGATGATGATGATGATCCACAGATTTGTTGCTGCATTGAATTCTCCAAATAAGAGCTAATTTGTAACCTTTACATAGGGGCTAAAAGCTTCCTCTGGATCAACATGGTAGAATTACTGTATCGGTTGGACTTGATGACCCCATGTTGTTAACAACCGTATAAACTGTTCTGCATCGGACTGGCCTACCAGAGTAGTAGAGGATCCTCCACTGGGAACAGGTTCTGATCCCATAGTGATGCCCAAAGATCTAGGAGAAAAAATACTTTTGGAGCAGCCTTTGGAGACAATGAATTGCCACTTCTTTGAATCAAAATGTATTAAACTTTATTGATGATATGATGTTTGGGACCCAAGAATAATTTCCTCTGGTGGACCCCAGTGATCTCAGGAGTCCCAGTACAACCCTGAAGATATGTAACTATATGTGAGGTGTGCGCTCAGATGTAATGGTGATGGATACATTTAACTAGTGGATGCCAAGGGGTAACTAATTCATACAAGAGGGAGCGAGAGCCTATTCCAGGCATTCGAAGCACTTTCGTTTTAGGTCAACTTTGTTTGGACCTCAATTGTATCAGGCAGACAATTTGACCAAGTCGGAACCGATCAAATTTTAGGAAATTCTCTAATTTTTTAATTAAACCTATTTGACTTATTTTACACCCATAAGTACTTTATTCCCTTAGAGACATCATCATGGATCCACTTTCTTATAAAGCTCCCAGTGGTAAAGGATAATGTATGATAATCCATCTGCACAAAAACATGGAAAACATGACGATAGACTGAGTGGTCATTACAGGTAAGAGAAAGAAGAAGGTTGATATATTCTGAAATGGTAATTTTTTTTCTTATTTGTTTCAATCTTTTCCAATATTCACATTCCCTGGGAAAAAAATATAAATCTCTGCTCCTCGCCGTGCATGCTTTGATGCAGTCTTCATTTTAATACTGTTAGAAATAGTTTTTTTGCAAAGGTTTAGAACCTGCAGCACAAGACAGTGGCCACTTCTGGTGTCATACACCTTGTGTAATGCAGTCAAGTGAGGAGGAAAATAAAGATCACAAGACGTCAATTGCGTTCCAAATTGCAGAGTCATCTCGCCAAATGCCTGCGAGTCCAATCGCTAATCTACCAGGAAGAATCAAGACGTATTAATAACGCCACCTTTGCCTCCCCTCGTTGTCTATAAATTCCCTAAATGTCTGAAAGGCAATGTGCAGAGTTTTTCACAATGTTCAGGAATATTTACACTTCATTATCCAATACCGCGGGTCATTCACCGGAGAGGCGGCTTTCCATTAATAAGCTCCACGTCGCAACACATTTACAACTTCAATAACATTTCATTTTCTTTACCAAGTGCCTCACTGTGCTTGGAATTCATTAGTCTTCTCAATGCCTTGTCCACCCTCTTTGCTTCTACGGGCCGAGCAATGTAATCGTGTTTCACACAGTGATAAAGAAAAATGTCAGGCTCTAGAGGTTAAATGCTTTACATTACAATATTCCTATTCCCAGCATTTCTCTGTATTACTGTGCCAGCCTGGAGCAAAAAATAATAATTCTGTACGCCCACTCGGTAAGTACATAGGAAAACCGAATAGGCTGACGTGTCGAAGGGCAACCAAACTCTGCATATTCATGCACACGGCCGTAAGTGTTTTGCGGTCCGCAAATCACAGATCCGCAAAATCCAGGTAACCACCTCGTGCATGCTGCTATATATTTTTTAACTTCTGTAGAAATGTCCTAACCTTGTCCACAAAACAGACAAGGATAGCACATGTTCTATTTTTTTTTTTTGCGGGGCTGCAGAATAGATGACACGGACACACGGTCTACTGTCCGCATCTTTTGCGGCCTCATTGAAATGAATGGGTCTGCATCTGATCTGCAAAAAATGTAGATCGGATGCAGACGTAAACTATAGTCGTGTACATGAGGCCTTATCATGGAGAGAGCATGTGTGATCGCTACTGGTAAAGAGGCGTGCACAAGGTCCCTGAAGGGCTCAAAGATCATAGGCTCGGAGACAAATTAGCAAGGCTTTTTGTCACCCAGGGCAAAGGTTAATTTTGATGCCCTATCACTGTATCTAAATACCATAACCTATGTTGTTGAGAGCCCCTGACACTCAAAATCAGGGGCACATGACATAGTAACACCTCTTCCACTTTGGGCCATACCCTTGAGGAGCAGCACCTGATTTTGTACTGGGGCCCAGGAGCTTCATGGTATGGCTCAGATAAGCAGAGAGCCCCAACGAATACCAATATATTGAACATTTTATCTTCAACTGCAAAAAACTCACTTTCTTTCATCATTGCGCCATTTTCGTTGGTGTGTCTATATCCATCATGGAAGTCACTAGACCAGTACCTTACATGCATGTAATTTGATTGTATTTAAGTCACAATTATAGACACAATGTAACTGAACTATTGTTGAGTCAGCTGTCTATGTCCGCCGCTGCCCTGTTCTCCCTTGTGGCCATGATACTTGCTGCTGCTTCCACGCTTCTTCCTTGTTCTCCAATCTCTTCAAGGGCCATTACACATGCTTACAAATCCTTCCCCAATGCCTGGTGGTTTCTGAGTATTTTGGGTGGCCTCTCCGGCTAGAGGGTGCCTGAGCTTTAGGTTCCCTGGTGAGCAGCATAGTCTTGTACTTGTACTATTACGATTTACCTGCATTTATCCTGCCTTTGTCCCTGTCTATATTCCAGCGTGCACCTTCCCTGTGTGTTCCAGCACGTCTAGGTTCAGTCTCAGGTCCGTCTGTGTTTAAGTTAACCCTATCTGTCTGCCTCGTCTGTGTTCCACAGTGCAGGGAGAAAAAGTAAATAAACCTCTGTGTTAATGCCTTCTCTAAGAGCTAAATGGGAAAAGAGGATTCCTGTGTGGACAGGTCCTTATTAAAGCCACAAAAAGCATGGTTACTGGTCTTCAGAAAAGCACACAAGTAAATAAACTAAAGCATGGAGGGGGGGGGGGGGGAAGAAAAAAAACATTTGTGTTCTGGAATGACCAATATAAATTATTTACAAATGGTCAAATCACCAATGATTGTCTCATGGTTGCATGTGCTACTTATTGTTTTGTATAAAACGTAACATTTATTCCTTCTAAAAAAAATATTTTCTACCTATTACTATGATTTTAAATTATCAGCTGAGTTTGTTGCTTTCTTACATTACAACGTGTATTTGCACTGTTAGTATTACAGTGCAATGCTAACTAGGAGACTATGCTGCGTTTCCTGCTTCGCAGGCTCCCCTACTACATGCGGTCACTACAGTATATCGCTCCTCACATTCACACTCTGTCTAAAAACTCTTCACAAGCTGCCCCCCAACATGTTTCGCAGACTGCCCGAAAATCCTGAGGACGCCAAGGATTTGGCGAAACATGTTGGGGGGCAGCTTGTGAAGAGTTTTTAGACAGAGTGTGAATGTGAGGAGCGATATACTGTAGTGACCGCATGTAGTAGGGGAGCCTGCGAAGCAGGAAACGCAGCATAGTCTCCTAGTTAGCATTGCACTGTGATACTAACAGTGCAAATACACGTTGTAATGTAAAAAAGCAACAAACTCACAGACACAGCTGATAATTTTAAATCATAGTAATAGGTAGGAACATTTTATTAGAAGGAATAAATGTTACGTTTTTTACAAAACAATAAGTAGCACATGCAACCATGAGACAATCATTGGTCATTTGACCATTTGTAAATAATTTATATTGCGGAGTTTCAACATGTGCGAATGGGTCAGCCTTGATAATTAAATAAAACTGGAAGGACCAAGTCACAGACTTGACCTTAATTCCATGGAGATGCTATGAGATGACCTGAAGGGGATTGTGCACAGGAAGCATCCCAGAAATATTAATGAACTGAAACAAATTTCTAGGGAGAAGTGGTCCAATATTACTCCTCAATACTGTGCAAGTTATATTTGCATTGACATAAAACATTTGGTAGATGTTCAGATCACTTGTACTATACACTGAAATACTTCTGTATTACAGTGCATGGTCATTCCAAGAGGCAGGATCTAACAGTAGCCAGGACATGGCAGGCCTGGGGGCCTTCAGAAGTGATTGTGCTTGCAGGGTACCAGAGGATGGAGGGAGCTCCCTCCCTGTATTACAGTGCATATTAGTCATACCATTTGGTATACATCTGGAAAGGCGCTATCAATGCCGAGCAGTATATAGAGGTTTTAGAACATATGCTCCACCCAGACAATGTCTCTCTCAGGGAAGGCCTTGGATATTTCATAAAGACAATGCTAAACCAGATCCTGTATCTATCACCGCAGCATGGCTTCACAGAAGAAGAGTCTGGGTGCTGTACCGGCCGCCTGCATCCAGACCTTTCTCCAATAGAAAACTGAAAATCTGGCAAAGAAGACCTCTGACCATGGAGCATCGAGAACCCTACATCACAGAAGAATGCAGCAACATTCCTCTCGCAAAACTCCAGCCGTTGGTCTCCTTACCTCCCAGATGTAAAATAAGAGCGGAGGCTACACAATGGGAGACATGGCGCTGTCTGTCTCAACTTTTTCGAGATGCGTTGCTTCTAGAGAAGTTATAAAAAATTTGACTCGGCTGCTTTGCCGAATTTCACAAATATATTTGCTTTGTGATGAATCACTTCGTCACAAAGCGCATTTCTTTGTATGTAGCAGGGAATGGTGATCGCGGCATCTGAGATTAACATTGAGGGCTTTCAGGGGTTAATCCGGTTAAAAAAAGAAAATACTCACCTTATCCATTTGATCCCGTAGAGGCCACCGTGGCCACCTTGATTGAGGACAACGTGCGAAATATCGCGCGGTGACATGATGACATCATCACGCCGGCTGGCGTGGTGACGTCATACGTCATTGCGTGCATGATTTTGCACAGTGTCTTCAATTAAGATGGCCGCAGCGGCCTCTTCGCGCTCAAATGGTTAAGTATGCATTGTTTTTGATTTTTCCGTCATTTCAGGGCAAATTGATTCTTTACCACAACGCACGAGGAAATTCGGCTTCGCGGCGAATCCAATTTTTTCTGAAATTTGGATCGAATTCTACTTCGGATACTTCAGTTTGCTCAACCCTAGTAGCTGCCATCAAGTTCTAAATTCGTTTTTTTTTTTTTTCATGAAATGGTGAAATGTCTCACTTTCCTCATTTGATAAGTGATCTATGATCTATTGTCAATGACATGTGAGTCTATGGGATTTAAAAATCATACTGGAAAAAAGGGATGGGGTTCCCCCCGAAACATAGCTTAATGCGTGCTTCACGTGCTAATACCCTCCGTATACGGCGTCTCTAGGTAATACCATCTGGGAATTTTTCATGCACGTTATTGATTTATGGACTTATTGTACTTCATGACTCGACCTTGAAGATGATATGTGAGTGATTTTTTGCATTGAAAAAAGATAAAAATGGATATTTGCAAGTAAAACCATTGGGGTTTTGATGTGTTTTTTCTTCAAACGTGTTATATTTACAAATCATCACATTTTGTTATTATTTAAATATATTTCCATTTTACACAGCGACCCAAATATTTTGGAATTGGGGTTGCTTTTGTAGGGGTCATTTCAGTATCTTCAAGGGGTTGTACAAGATTAGAAAAACATGGATGCTTTCTACCATGGTTTGCCCATGGGCTTCGTAGCTACTGTAGGCTCCATTGAAGTGAACGAGGCTGAACTACAATACCAGACATGACCTGTGGACATGTGGGGCACTCTTTTCAGATGAAAATTGTGATTAACCCCTTAGTGATCACCGATAAATGTTTTTACGGCGGTCACTAAGGGGCCTTAGGCTGGGCTGCCACTTTCTTAGGCCTCATGCACACGACTGTTGTGTGCATCCGTGTCCGTTGTTCCATCCGCGTCCGTGAACCGTGTCCGTTTTTTTCCTATCATTTGCAAGGCAAGCTTGACTTAGTTTTTTTTTACTTTTCTTGTCTGGTGATCCTCCAAAAATCAAGGAAGACACACGGGAAAAAAAATGGACACGGATCACGGAACAGCGAAACCCCGTTTTGTGGACCATTAAAAAATACTGTCGTGTGCATGACGCCTTACGACGGCCCAGTCTAAGCGCTGCACGGGGACAGGGGACCCAGCTGTCACATGAGAGCCGCAGCCCTGCTTTAACAGCCCAGGCCGGCAGGAGTGGCGATCCGGGCTGTTTAACACCTTACATACCGCGGGCAATGGTGACAGAGGGAGCGGACTTGCAGTGTGCTGATGTGTTTGAAGGCTGCCGAGCATCTATTGTAGGCCCTGGTCCCGGCTGTAGTAATTTCCGGCAGGCGGCGCAGTTTGCTGGTCAATATTAAAATAGCATTGCTATTAAAATGCTATGCATTATAGGGATAATGCATTGCATTTTAAAAGCAAGCAAAATACTGTCTGTTATAGACTATTAAGTGGTGAAAAAAACGAAAAAAAAAAACATTTATTAAATAAAAATAATTCCATTAAAAAAATTACACTTTTTTTCCATTGAAAATACGCTTTTCAATAAAAAAAAAAGCAAAAAAAAATCTTCCCCATATATTTGGTATTGCCGTGGACTACATAAATATCTCATAAATTATCCCCTATGGTGAACGGCGTAATTTTTTTTTTTTTAAAAGGGTGAATTGCTTATTTATTCTTAGTTGCCGCTGAAAAAAACTTAATAGCAAGTGATCAAAAAGCGCCATTTACTCAAAAATGATACCAATGAAAAATACAAGTCATCCCACGAAAATCAAGCCCTCACACAACTCCATAGAAATAAAAATAAAAAAGTATGTGTCTTGGGAGAATAAAGATATTATGTTATTTATACCGAAAAATAAATGCTGCAAAATGTACAATGTAAAAAAGCATTCGTACTGTTGCTGTTTTTCCCATCTTCCTCCCAGAAAGAGTTAATAAAAGTTAATCTGAAATTTATGTGTACCCCAAAATGGCGCCATTAAAAACTACAACTTGTCCCTCAAAAAACAAGCCCTCATAAAGCTATATATATAGACAGAAAAATTAAAATGTTATAGCTCTTGGAACGCGACGATAAAAAAAAAAGAAAGACGCTTGGTCACTAAGGGGTTAATAAAACAAATTGGTCAATCCTCCTGGTCAATGCTGCCAACCAATCAAATTTAAAAACACCAACCCTAATGAAGTGAAAAACGTGAAATAACAGTTTTCGTATCTGTCCAATTGTCTTGCAAACTTTTGTTATTTCTTCTTGGCAGCTGTTTGTGATTGAATATTTTTGACCATTTAATACCCAGGGGCCCCTTTGGAGACATTTTCTCACTTTGAAGCTTCTCTATAAACACTCCGAGACAAAAACCCAGCTAAATTATTCATCAAAAGGGACACAAAGAAGAAGCATGTTAAAAAGTCTATTCTTATCTCTCCACTAAATGATAAAGGTAATGTTCTCACAATGGATACTAAAAGGAAGAGCGAGATTTTAATTAGGCCCTGATGGCTCCCACCTTCCCCGTAGACGTTCTCAGGATCTTCTAATGTTTTCAATTTGGGGTTGGAGGCTTATCGTCATTACATTGGGATCTGAAGATTTATTCTCATCTGTGAAATGAAACCTTCCATCCTGACCTTACATGACATTTTTAGATCAGTTAGTAATTCTCTAATGTCAGATAGAAAACAGGAAATAATGCATCTTATCAGCTGCTACAGAGAGAAAAGAGCGCAGATAGCATACGGTGGAGAGCGGCTCGTTGTCACACACCAGCTGCACCTTGAGACTTGCTTCGGTAACACTGAAGAACAAGTCTTCTCCAAGTTACTGTAGAAATTGCACCCCGAGTGTTACCTGAATCTATAGTCTCAGGACCCGGGTCTCCGGGGATAACGGCTGCAGATATTTTATGGTGTTAATGGTGATTTGTTACGGCGTCTGCTGCTGCACTGTGAGAGGAAAAAGAGAAATTAGAAGAAGGAAAACATGTTACTGGGAAAACTAATAAAGGATTACAATCCTTCCTTCCTGCCCTATGTATCATATCCATTTATATAACCTTTACATATGCTGCAGCGCTGTACTGTCATCATACACGTCACTACCTGTACTCATTGGAGCTCACAGGCTCAATTTCTAATTAACCATGGATTGTATGTTTTTGATGTGTGGGAGGAAACTGAGCTCCTGGAGTAAATCTGAGCAATAACAGGGATAACATACAAAATCTGTGAAGAAATCACCATATATCTTTAACATTGTTGAACTTTGTTTTTCTGAAACCAAGCTCCAAATCGCCTATACAGATATAAACTTGCAGCCTCCACTCAGCGAAGCTCAGGAGATTACTACATACAGATATATACAGCCACCACTAGAGGGAGATCAGGAGATTACTGCATACAGATATAAACAGCCACCACTAGAGGGAGCTCAGGAGATTACTGCATACAGATATAAACAGCCACCACTAGAGGGAGATCAAGAGATTACTACATACAGATATATACAGCCACCACTAAAGGGAGCTCAGGAGATTACTGCATACAGATATATACAGCCACCACTACAGGGAGCTCAGGAGATTACTACATACAGATATATACAGCCACCACTAGAGGGAGCTCAGGAGATTACTACATGTAGATATATACAGCCACCTCTAGAGAGAGCTCAGGAGATTACTACATACAGATATATACAGCCACCACTAGAGGGAGCTCAGGAGATTACTACATACAGATATATACAGCCACCACTAGAGGGAGCTCAGGAGATTACTACATACAGATATATACAGCCACCACTAGAGGGAGCTAAGGAGATAACTACATACAGATATATACAGCCACCACTAGAGGGAGCTAAGGAGATAACTACATACATATATATACAGCCACCACTAGAGGGAGCTCAGGAGATTACTACATGTAGATATATACAGCCACCACTAGAGGGAGATCAAGAGATTACTACATACAGATATATACAGTCATCACTAGAGGGAGCTCAGGAGATTACTACATACAGATATATACAGCCACCACTAGAGGGAGCTAAGGAGATAACTACATACAGATATATACAGCCACCACTAGAGGGAGCTCAGGAGATTACTACATACAGATATATACAGCCACCTCTAGAGAGAGCTCAGGAGGTTACTACATACAGATATATACAGCCACCACTAGAGGGAGCTCAGGAGATTACTACATACAGATATATACAGCCACCACTAGAGGGAGCAAAGGAGATAACTACATACAGATATATACAGCCACCACTAGAGGGAGCTAAGGAGATAACTACATACATATATATACAGCCACCACTAGAGGGAGCTCAGGAGATTACTACATGTATATATATACAGCCACCACTAGAGAGAGCTCAGGAGATTACTGCATGCAGATATATACAGCCACCACTAAAGTGAGATCAGGAGTTTACTACATACAGATATATACAGCCACCACTAGAGGGAGCTCAGGAGATTACTACATACAGATATATACAGCCACCACTAGAGGGAGCTCAGGAGATTACTGCATACAGATATATACAGCCACCACTAGAGGGAGCTCAGGAGATTACTACATACAGATATATACAACCACCACTAGAGGGAGTTCAGGAGATTACTGCATACAGATATATACAGCCACCACTAGAGGGAGCTCAGGAGATTACTACATACAGATATATACAGCCACCACTAGAGGGAGATCAGGAGCTTACTACATACATATATATACAGCCACCACTAGAGGGAGCTCAGGAGATTACTACATACAGATATATACAGCCACCACTAGAGGGAGCTCAGGAGCTTACTACATGTATATATATATACACACACGACTAGATGGAGCTCAGGAGATTACTACATATTAATATATACTGTATATATATATATATATATATATATATATATATATATACACTGCTCAAAAAAATAAAGGGAACACAAAAATAACACATCCTAGATCTGAATTAATTAAATATTCTTCTGAAATACTTTGTTCTTTACATAGTTGAATGTGCTGACAACAAAATCACACAAAAATTAAAAAATGGAAATCAAATTTTTTAACCCATGGAGGTCTGGATTTGGAGTCACACTCAAAATTAAAGTGGAAAAACACACTACAGGCTGATCCAACTTTGATGTAATGTCCTTAAAACAAGTCAAAATGAGGCTCAGTAGTGTGTGTGGCCTCCACGTGCCTGTATGACCTCCCTACAACGCCTGTGCATGCTCCTATTGAGGTGGCGGATGGTCTCCTGAGGGATCTCCTCCCAGACCTGGACTAAAGCATCTGCCAACTCTTGGACAGTCTGTGGTGCAACATGACGTTGGTGGATAGAGAGAGACATGATGTCCCAGATGTGCTCAATTGGATTCACGTCTGGGGAACGGGCGGGCCAGTCCATAGCATCAATGCCTTCGTCTTGCAGGAACTGCTGACACACTCCAGCCACATGAGGTCTAGCATTGTCTTGCATTAGGAGGAACCCAGGGCCAACCGCACCAGCATATGGTCTCACCAGGGGCCTGAGGATCTCATCTCGGTACCTAATGGCAGTCAGGCTACCTCTGGCGAGCACATGGAGGGCTGTGCGGCCCTCCAAAGAAATGCCACCCCACACCATTACTGACCCAATGCCAAACCGGTCATGCTGGAGGATGTTGCAGGCAGCAGAACGTTCTCCACGGCGTCTCCAGACTCTGTCACGTCTGTCACATGTGCTCAGTGTGAACCTGCTTTCATCTGTGAAGAGCACAGGGCGCCAGTGGCGAATTTGCCAATCTTGGTGTTCTCTGGCAAATGCCAAACGTCCTGCACGGTGTTGGGCTGTAAGCACAACCCCCACCTGTGGACGTCGGGCCCTCATATCACCCTCATGGAGTCTGTTTCTGACCGTTTGAGCAGACACATGCACAATTGTGGCCTGCTTGAGGTCATTTTGCAGGGCTCTGGCAGTGCTCCTCCTGTTCCTCCTTGCACAAAGGCGGAGGTAGCGGTCCTGCTGCTGGGTTGTTGCCCTCCTACGGCCTCCTCCACGTCTCCTGATGTACTGGCCTGTCTCCTGGTAGCGCCTCCATGCTCTGGACACTACGCTGACAGACACAGCAAACCTTCTTGCCACAGCTTGCATTGATGTGCCATCCTGAATAAGCTGCACTACCTGAGCCACTTGTGTGGGTTGTAGACTCCGTCTCATGCTACCACTAGAGTGAAAGCACCGCCAGCATTCAAAAGTGACCAAAACATCAGCCAGGAAGCATAGGAACTGAGAAGTGGTCTGTGGTCACCACCTGCAGAACCACTCCTTTATTGGGGGTGTCTTGCTAATTGCCTATAATTTCCACCTGTTGTCTATCCCATTTGCACAACAGCATGTGAAATTGATTGTCACTCAGTGTTGCTTCCTAAGTGGACAGTTTGATTTCACAGAAGTGTGATTGGCTTGGAGTTACATTGTGTTGTTTAAGTGTTCCCTTTATTTTTTTGAGCAGTGTATAGAGAGAGAGAGAGAGAGGATCCTTTTATTTCACCACACTGCAACGTTTTAACTGCTCAATGCAGTCTTTGTCAAGCAATGACTACAAGTGTTTCTCACATATAAATACTCATTTCAAAAGTGAATCAACAATAATAACTGGTAATAATAATTGGCATAATAATGATAAAACATGATAAAAGTGTATAATTTTAAAAGAATAAATTTAATTTTTACAAAATCAAATAACGTGACATGGTGTTTAAAAGTGACTAGTGAATAAAATGAATCACTTTACCGTGGGTGCCAACAAAACATTACTTTGTAATTGCAAAATACTGGAGGGATTCAGGTTGGTGTTCTGGAAATAGAAGATGTCTTTCAGCCCAGGGGCCGAGGCGGCTCTCGCTAAAGGGATCACGCTGACAGAGCTAAGCTTGCAGTCAATAGATTTTGCTCAGTTTAGTTGTGAGATTTCTTATGCTTTAAAGTGAATTTCCATCTTTTTGAAAATAATTTTTCTAAATCAAAACTGGAGGTCAGAGGTCGTTTTCTTATACAGAACTTTAAGTCCCCTGCATAGACATAGGGGGAAATTTATTATCGCAAATTACACCGTATGCCAAATTTGTGCAATACTTTGCTACTTTTCGTTGTTTTACGTTTCAAAAAACAATGCTTCTGAGCTCTCTTGTAGCAAGATGTGTCCAATTTATTAGGAGGCACATCTGTGGCTGTCCATGTCCATCTATTCTTGCTTTGAACATGCATAGATTTCTACTGTAACCTGTTCTAATTTCTGATGAAAGTTTCAGTAAATCTGTCAGGCTATGGTAATTGTTTTTTGAAACATAAAACAGCGAAAAGTAGCAAAGTATTGCACAAATTTGGCATACGGTGTAATTTGCAATAATAAATTTCCCCCTATGTCTATGCAGGGGACTTAAAGCTCTGTATAAGAAAACGACCTCTGACCTACAGTTTTGATTTAGAAAAATTATGTTCTAAAAGATGAAAATTCACTTTAAAGCATAAGAAATCTCACAACTAAACTGAGCAAAATCTATCGACTGCAAGCTTAGCTCTGTCAGCGTGATCCTTTTAGCAAGAGCCGCCTCGGCCCCTGGGCTGAAAGACATCTTCTATTTCCAGAACACCAACCTGAATCCCTCCAGTATTTTGCAATTACAAAGTAATGTTTTGTTGGCACCCACGGTAAAGTGATTAATCACTCTTGAAAAATGAAATGTCAGTTTTAAAGCAGTGAAGCGTCTGGGGCCAGTTACTGTGGCGGCTGTGAGCCGAGCCCGAGAGCTGACCACTTCTGGCATTCAATAGGACCATTAAATGCTTTTCAAGATGCCTTCTAGAGGGAGACGGAAATTGATCATTTTGCTTCAGGATGCAATTCAAATAAAGAGAATACGATAAAGGGAGCATCATAGTAGGTCAATGTTTAGTCAAATGTCACTCTCAAGATGCCCCAAAATGCATCAACGCTTTACACCAGAATACAAAGGCATGTGAGTATAATATGTCCGTCATACAGACATCACCCCTCCCCAATTCAAGCAGCATTAGGTTTATGCGCCTTAATGTTTGGAAAATATGTTGCAGATTTAGTAACATAGTGTTGGGCGAAGTTATCAATATTCGATTTGGCTGCTTCACCAAATTTCACAAAGAAATTCACTTTGTGACAAATTACTTCATCACGAAGGGCATTTTGTTGTATTCAGCAGCCACAACGATGTGAAGTGGCGATTGCGCCAACCTCCCCCCATCATTAAACCCTTCAGATGCCGTGTTCATTGCTGATCATGGCATCTGAGATTAATATTGAGGGCTTTCAGGGGTTAATCCGGTAAAAAAAAAAAAAAAACATACCTTATCCATTTGATCGCGTAGAGGCCGCTGTGGCCATCTTGATTGAAGACACTATGCAAGATCTTGCACGGTGACATGATTACATCATCAAGTCGTGGTGACGTCATATGTCACCGCAAGAAAAATGTTGTGCTTTATCTTCAATCAAGATGACCGCGGCGGCCTCTTTGCGCGCAAAGGGATGATGTATGTATTTTTTTTCAGGGAAAACTGGTTGGTTACCAAGGAAATTTGGCTTTACGGTGAATTCAATTTTTTCTGAAATTCAGATCGAAGTCAATTTGTTTGACTTCAATTCTCTCAATACTAAACATAGTAATACGAGTTAATATGGCTAACACAAGTCCATTTGGTCCCTCCTATTCTCCCGCAATGTTGATCCAGAAGAAGGCATACTAAAAGTGTCCCAATGTAGTGGACTCCCCCTTGTTATAGTTATACGTAGTCCTGGGTATAAATGTTCTTACCAGGTTGATGTATTGACCATTCATATGCAGTTTTGCCTAGTTTACATAGATCACATACTTTAGGGCACTCTGTGGTCATCTTCAATTCTTGGTCCTGTCATCCACTTATTAATAGGATTTTCCAAGTGTTTATACGGATGACTTATCCTCATGATAGGACCTCAGTATGTGATCAATGGGGGTCCAACTCCCGGCACCCCTGCCGATCAGCTATTTGTAGAGGCTGTAGCCATGGCCACCTCGTAGTACTAAGCCAGCACTGTCGATTGGGGCTGAGCCGGGTTACCATTCACTTAAATGGCCACATGACTGATGAATATGGTGTCACTGGCCTAGGAAAGGGCCCCGGCACTCACCGGAGTGCTGTGGCCTCATTAAACAGCTAATCAGTGCGGGTTTCAGTATAAAGCACTCGGAAAACCCATTTAAGTAGGAAGTGGCTCAAGCTCTGCTATGTTATTGTAATCGGCTACCCAAATTTATTTTCAAGATGTCATGTGCAGTCTGACGAGTGATTTGTAAAGGGATAGGTCTATGTTTTCATCAGACGCTTCTATGCCTTTTTAGTTTGATCCTGTGAACTTACGTACTTTAGCCAGAGCTGCCTGGCCCTGGTTGCTATTGTTCAGGTTAATAGTTAATAAATATCTCTGAAACTTTATTATTATAGAGAATCTCTTCTGTAACTGATGCGCTGGCATCTGAGATATCCACTTTATTTGGGTGATTACATAATCACACCGAAATGAACACAAGCACATTTTCCATGCTTTAGTGGATTCTAACATGCCTAGGCTTTAATGAAAAGATCAGTGAGAAAAATTTGCCCATCCCAAAAGTGCCTATATGAAAGGTTTAGGTTCAGGGGATACTATAGATCCTTATACTTTGACAGCATCTTAACGGAGTGAGGAGTAGAGATGAGCGAATCGAAGTTGACTAAGTAGAATTCGATACGAATTTCAGGAAAAATTAGATTCGCACCGAATCCAAGTTTCCTCATGCTTTGTGGTAACAAATGGCATTTTTTCTTAAAATGGCCGCTGCACGTGTGAGGACATGGAGCAAAGAACTCTGGGAATGCAGGATCACTTATAATGCCATGCATGCATGCAGCCAATCATCATCCAGCCAGCCCTGTCACAGCCCTATAAATAGCCTCAGCCATCTTGGATTCTGCCATTTTCCAGTGTACTTAGTGCAGGGAGAGACGTCAGCAGGCGCTAGGGACAGTGCTAGGAAAGACCTATGTCATGGCCCCTCCGATGACAGAGGTGAGAAGATCGGGGAGATTGGTAGCATGTGAGGCTATCTGACAGTCTCTATTCTCACCTTGCAGTTTGTTGTTTATGGATGACCACACCCCTTGTCAGGTGCAGCCTGTGGTCATTACTGAGGTTATATTTAGTTCTTACTCACACTGCTTACGATGCGGTTGATAGTTCCTGCTTGGTGTTTGTTGAGCTGGTGTGTTGTTCCTGTGGATCGCCGGCTTCTCCATTCCCTCTTTAAAGATAAGTGCATTTGTTTTGCATTTTGTTGTGACATTTGTGTGTTGTGTTTCTAGGTTTCAGGGAGACGCTGGGTCTTTCACCTGGGAAATAACTAGTAGAATCATTCCCTGACACCGTTCCTAGGGCTGTCCAGGGTCTCCAGGGCCTAGGTTCTGCTGTATGAGTATTTCCATCTTCAGGGTCTACTTATACTGGCAGGAGTCAGGGAGAGGTCTAGGGATTCCTAGGAGGTAACCATCCCTCTTCCTTAGCTTTGAGGCCTAGACTCTGATCTATTTCCTTCTGTGTGCTTTATTGTGTTATCCCCCACCCCCATTACTTGTGACATTATCAACCGTCGAAAAACCGTCATTTTGTTTGTGCCAGTACAGCTATGGATACAGTTTCTGCACTGGTCGATCGTAAGCAGGGACTGTCTTTGTAGGTGGCTGACCTCCGCACGGCTGTCTCGCAGTGTCAGAGACCACACGCGGTGGTTTCCGGAAGCGGGAACCAGGCCTGCCCTGAGCCAAAGGTCGCTCTCCCGGATAGGTTTTGTGGGAAGTGACAGCTTTATTCGATTCAGGGAGACGTGCAAACTATATTTTAGACTGCGTCCTAACTCTTCTGGGGACGAGAGTCAAAGAGTGGGGATTAAAATAAAAAAAGAGGTTTTGTGTGCAGTTTCTGAACTTTTTTCTTTTAAAAGCTGCAGTCCCAAAAACAGGGAGGTCCGTTTTCTCTATAAAATATAAACAATACACATAAAAGTATGGGTCCACGCTAAATGTCTCTTAACTAGAGGATTGTTCACAAGCAGTTACTCTTCCAGAGGCCTTTCCTTTTTAATCCCTGGCTTCCAACATCTTCAGTCACTGAACCAACCGGCAGCAGAAACTTTTTTTTGTCCCTCCACAGCAGTTTATCAGGTAGCTGACCGTCTTCTCCTCCTCTGTAATGAAGTAATCAAAGATTTTAATGATGGACGGTTTCAGGTCGCTCACTAGGACAGTCCGTTCAGCCTGAAGCACCAGGGTCTGCGGCTCAGTGGTGACCTCTTCTACGTAGATGAACACGGTATCGTCTTCCAGCTCCACTCTCTTCACCAGTGGATTCTTCTTCAAAGCTAACCAGAGACAGACAAGACCAATTAGAACGCAGATAACCTCTTCCAATATCGTGTTCATCTACATAGAAGAGGTCATCTCTGAGCCGCAGACCCTGGTGCTTCAGGCTGAACGGACTGTCCTAGTGAGCGACCTGAAACCGTCCATCATTAAAATCTTTGATTACTACATTACAGAGGATGAGAAGACGGTCAGCTACCTGATAAACTGCTGTGGAGGGACAAAAAAAGGTTTCTGCTGCTGGTTGGTTCAGTGACTGAAGAGGTTGGAAGCCAGGGATTTAAAAGGAACGGCCTTTGGAAGAGTAACTGCTTGTGAACAATCCTCTATTTAAGAGACATTTAGTGTGGACCCATACCTAAAGAGTGGGGATTATTATTTCGTTACTGAAAGGTGACGCGCAGTCTTGGGCTTTTTCTTTGCTGATCGGATCACGATCCCTCTGGTCGGTAGATAAATTTTTCAGAGCTCTGGGACTTCTCTACGATGACGCAGATCGGTTTTCCCTGGCCGAGACTAAGTTGCGTGGCTTATGGCAGGGAGAGCGTTCTGTGGAGTCCTATTGCTCTGAATTTAGGAGGTGGGCAACTGATACTGAGTGGAATGACCCAGCCCTCCGTAGTCAATTCTGTCAAGGGTTATCCGAGAACTTGAAGGATGCATTGGCATTTCACGAATATCCAGAGTCATTGGAGGCGGCCATGACGCTAGCTGTACGTATTGATAGACGCCTGAGGGAGAGATCTAAGGTTCCTCTCGCTCGGGACGCACTATCATATGAGGAAGCGGCCTCTTCTGACCCTTTGGGTAGGGAGGCACTTGAGCTCATGTCTAATGATGAGCCAATGCAGTTGGGGGATGTCACTCCTGGACCTGGTGATAAAAACTTTAGGGTTAAGAAAAGACTCTGCTTTTTCTGTGGTAAAGAGGGAAATTTATGTTAAACGTTAAGGTGAAAAAGAAAGAAAAATAAACACTAATGTGGTAGTGTGGGTGGGGAATCTGAGAATGTACTTTTGTCTTTTACCGGTAGTACCCGATTTCTCCTGCATGCCAAGGTGGTGCTAGACTCCAAAACTTTGGGAGTTGAAGTATTTATTGACAGTGGGGCAGGGGTTAACCTAGTGGATGGCCAGTTCGTCCGTATGCATGGTTTGACAACAAGCGCATTAGACAAAACTATTTTGGTGTTTAAAATTGATTCTGCGCCACTCTCACAAAAGTGTTTGTCACAAATGGTGCAGGACATTCGCCTAAAGATGAGAGATTCTCATCAAGAATCCATTTTGTGTTTTGTGCTGGAGGGTCCTCTACTCCTCTGGTG
Source organism: Bufo bufo (assembly GCF_905171765.1). Lineage (NCBI taxonomy): Eukaryota > Metazoa > Chordata > Amphibia > Anura > Bufonidae > Bufo > Bufo bufo. Next base: position 227,045,611 of record NC_053395.1, on the reverse strand, counting down.
CTAGGGTTACCGTGGTTAACCAAACCATTGAATCCTACCATCAATTGGCAAGCGAGACAGATTCTTGATTGGTAAAACAAGTAATGTTTGGTGTGAAATACTGGACCGAGCAGCGGTGCCCTTAATAGGGTAGGTTCAATCTCCTTAGTACAAAGTGAAAAATTAAATACGGGAACCGCGCAATATTTTTGACAGTTTATGAAAGTAGTTGGAGTGAAGAACCATAAACGTGGAGAACCGAGTTCTTATTCAGCTGTCGGAAGTGGCAATCACAAGTCCGTACTTGTACATGTAATGAACCTGCTATCCACCTCCAGCCTGTCGCAGCCCCTGACGAAGCTAACAGCGAAACCCGGGTCGGGCAATCTTATATGCATGTGAAAATTTTGGAATATGTGAGTACAATAAAACTTGGTTACCTCTGAGTGTTGAGGGTATTGCACCATCTCTTTGTCCTTTTTGAAGGTAATCTTGACCCGGTTTGGAGTAGGCGTCGGTGGCTCAAAGCGAGATCTGACGACAGGCTGGAGGTGGATAGCAGGTTCATTACATGTGAAGTACGGACTTGTGATTGCCACTTCCGACAGCTGAATAAGAACTCGGTTCTCCACGTTTATGGTTCTTTACTCCAACTACTTTCATAAACTGTCAAAAATATAGCGCGGTTCCCGTATTTAATTTTTCTGATTCTTGATTGGAGTGATTTTTGCATAGACAACTGTCTCAGCACGTCGCTTTCTGTTGTAACTAAAATAGTACCTTCTTTTATTTCGGATTTTTCTGATGTATTCTCTGAAAGTGGAGATCAGGAGTTACCTCCACATTGGGAATATGATTGCCTAGTCAACCTTATTCCCGGAGCTACTGTAGGTTGTCCAAGTCTCGGTTGTATAATCTTTCTGAACCCGAAAGAGTAGCCATGCAAGAGTATATCATCGAGAGTTTGTGTCACGAGTTGGAGGTCCCAGGAGAGACCTCTGCGTCATCAAGCAAAAACATACAGTAATACGGTACAGTCACAACAGAGTTTATTGCACAAACAGAATCCAAGGAGGGAAACACAGGGAAATTGAGAGCTCTATGTACCATCCGCACAGTGGGAGGAAAACCCCCACTGCACCACTGTCTAGTAATACTCCGTGACTAAGCAACTCCTGGTATTCACTAGGGCCCCAGATGGTAGGGTTAGGCTTTGCCGCAGGGAGTTGCCAGTTGCCACTCTGGAGCGTGAACTAGACAGTGACAACAGGAGCAAACGGACAACAGGTACCAGAAGGTACCGACGGTACATAGGCAAACATAACAAACAGGCAAATACAAGCAGGCAAATAAAAACACAAGCAGGAGTTCACGCAAGGGAACAGGAGTGGCAATGAACAGAGAAGGACTAGCTCCACCAGTGGTATACTGCGTGGCCTTGCCCATAGCACTCTGCAGCTAGGCGCGCTGCAGCAAGGGTTTGCTGAACAGAGACATATGAATACACACAAGGTGACTCAAACATAATGGGCAGAACAGATAACAGAAAGACAGGAAAGAGGACGGCAATGAACAAGTAGGAAACCCACAGAGCAAAGACAGACACGGATCCCATGGGTCAGCAGCATGGGAGAGTGAGTACAAACTAGGAGCAGGACAAAGCAACACACACCAGGAGAGCTGACCCAGAACTGAGGAAACCTCAGCCTTATATACAGGTTCCATGGGTGCAGCAGAGAGGCCACACCCATGGATCAGACATAGAGGATTAACTCCAGATAGGAACACAGGGGAGTTAATCCATAAAGAATCACAAAGAACACACAGAAACGAAACTGCAGCGAGGAGCACCGAACAAGCAAGGACGGAAGGTCACAGACAGAGATTGTCGCAAGTTGGAGGTCCCAGGAGAGACCTCCGCCTCGTCAAGCAAAAACACACAGCAATACGGTACAGTCACAAAAGAGTTTATTGCACAAACAGAATCCAAGGAGGGAAACACAGGGAAATTGAGAGCTCTATGTACCGTCCGCACAGTGGGAGAAAACCCCCCCTGCGCCACTGTCTTGTAATACTCCAGAGGGGCGTGAATAAGCAACTCCTGGTATTCACTAGGGCCCCAGATAGTAGGGTTAGGCTTTGCCACAGGGAGTTGCCAGGGTCCACTCTGGAGCGTGAACTAGACAGTGACAACAGGAGCAAACGGACAACAGGTACCAGAAGGTACCGACGGTACATAGGCAAACATAACAAACAGGCAACTAAAAATACAAGCAGGAGTTCACGCAAGGGAACAGGAGTGGCAATAAGCAGAAAAGGACTAGCTCCACCAGTGGTATACTGCGTGGCCTTGCCCATAGCACTCCTCAGCAAGGCACGCTGCAGCAAGGGCTTGCTGAACAGAGACATATAACATAACAAACAGGCAAATTCAAGCAGGCAACTAAAAACACAAGCAGGAGTTCACGCAAGGGAACAGGAGTGGCAATAAGAAGAGAAGGACTAGCTCCACCAGTGGTATACTGCGTGGCCTTGCCCATAGCACTCTGCAGCTAGGCGCGCTGCAGCAAGGGCTTGCTGAACAGAGACATATGAAAGACAGGAAAGAGGACGGGAATGAACAAGTAGGAAAACCACAGAGCACAGACATACACTGATCCCATGGGTCAGCAGCATGGGAGAGTGAGTACAAACAAGGAGCAGGACAAGACAACACACACCAGGAGAGCTGACACAGAACTGAGGAAATCTCAGCCTTATATACAGGTTCCATGGGTGCAGCAGAGAGGCCACACCCATGGAGCAGACAGAGAGGATTAACTCCAGATAGGAACACAGGGGAGTTAACCCATAACGAACCACAAGCAACACACAGGAACGGAGCTTAGACAGAAGGTCACAGCCAGAGGTAACGACTGTGACAGAGATAGTGGTTGTGACAGTTTGGCTAAAGGTCATATTAGACCATCCAAATCACCAGTGGATGCAGGTTTCTTCTTTGTTAAAAAAAAGGACGGAACACTTAGGCCATGTTTAGACTTCTGTGAGCTTAACCGCATTACTGTCCGTGATCCCTATCCCCTTGCTTTGATCCCAGATTTGTCAATCAAATCATTGGTGCCAAGGTGTTCTCTAAGGTGGATTTGAGGAGGGCATATAATCTGGTAAGGATCAAGGAGGGGGATGAATGGAAGACAGCCTTTAATACCCCTGAAGGTCATTTTGAGAATTTGGTCATGCCGTTTGGGTTGACCAATGCTCCTGCTGTTTTCCAACATTTCATCAATGACATCTTTCATCATCTGGTGGGCAGGTTTGTGGTGGTGTATCTGGACTGGGAATCGACCGGAAAATCTGAAGGCACTCATGCGATTTCTGGGGTTCGCCAACTACTACCGTAAATTTATCTTGAATTACTCGACTGTTGTTAAACCATTAACAGATATGACTAAGAAAGGTGCGGATTTCTCAGTCTGGTCTGATGAGGCATTACATGCCTTTTCAGCGGTAAAGGAATGTTTTGCTTCTGCTCCTATACTGGTGCAACCTGATGTGTCACAGCCATTCATTGTGGAAGTTGACGCATCCGAGGTGGGGGTTGGAGTAGTCTTGTTGCAGGGTCTTTCTCCTAGCAAATGGCGCCCGTGTGCTTTTTTTTCAAAAAAACTCTACTGCCGAAAGAAATTATGATGTAGGTAATAGAGAGTTGCTGGCTATTAAGTTGGCTTTTGAGGAATGGCCTCATTGGCTGGAAGGAGCGACTCATCCCATTACAGTAATTACTGATTACAAAAATCTGGCTTATCTGGAGTTGGCTAAACATCTGAACCCAAGGCAGTCCAGATGGTCGCTGTTTTTTACCAAATTTAATTTCGCTGTCACCTATCGCCCTGGGGTTAAGAACGTCAAGGCGGATGCTTTGTCACATAGCTTTCCCGGGAGGAAGGGGGGGTATGGGTGATTCGGCGGATCCTGGCCCGATATTAGCTGATGGGGTGCTTGTATCTGCCCTTTATCCTGAACTGGAGGCAGAGGTGTTTGGGGCCCAGGGAGATCCACCTGATTCTTGTCCTCCAGGGAAGTTATTTTTCCTTCGGAACAACGGTACAAGATGTTTAAGGAATATTACAGTACTGTTCTTATGGGACGCCCTGGGAGCAGATCCACGGTTGATCTCATTTCCCGGAGATTCTGGTGGCCAGGGTTGCGTAAATGTGTTGAGGGTTATGTGTCAGCTTGTGAGACTTGTGCGCGTGCCAAGGTGACATACTTGGCCTTCAGGATCTCTGCTTCCCTTGTCTATCCCGTCCTGGCCGTGGACTCATTTGTCCATGGACTTTATCACAGATTTTCCTAATTCCTCAGGGAAAACTGTGATTCTGGTGGTTGTTGATAGCTTCAGCAAGATGTCACACTTTATTGCATTATCAGGTCTACCTAATGCTAAAACTCTTGCACAAGTGTTTGTCGATAACCTCGTGATACTACACAGTGTCCCCTCTGATGTGGTGTCTGATAGGGGGACTCAGTTTGTTTCCAGATTCTGGAAAGCGTTCTGTACTCGTCTGGGGGTCCAATTGTCCTTCTCTTCGGCTTTTCATCCTCAGTCGAACGGACAGACGGAGCGTACTAATCAGAATCTGGAGACTTACTTGAGATGTTTTGTCTCGGAAAATCAGGAGGAGTGGTCTTCATTTTTGTCGTTGGCCAATTTTGCCATAAATAACCATAGACAGGAGTCCACTGATAAGTCACGGTTTTTTGGAGCATATTGGTTTGGCACATTTTTGGGTACTGAGACTTCTGGTATACCAGAAGAGGAAATATTTTCCTCTTCGTTGTCATCTATCTGGCGGAAAATTCAAAACAATTTAAAAAAGATGGGCAAAAAGTATAAACATATGGCTGACAAGAGACGTATGAGTGATCCCTGGTTGGAAGCTAGTCCCAAGGTTTATTGGGCCATATAAGATCTCTGCCATTATTAATCCGGTTGCCTTTCGTCTTGAACTTCCGCAGGCTTTAAAAATTCATAATGTCTTTCACAAGTCATTGCTGAAAAGATATGTCGAACCAGCTGAACCGTCCTCCTTACCTCCTGCTCCTGTCTTGGTGGACGGTAATCTTGAAAAAAAAAAGATTAAAGCACTATATTAGCTAAATTACAGTCTATTTGTGTATTTTACGAATATTTGCTATATTGCTATAACTTCGTATAAATCCATATATTAGCCAATAGCCATAGCCAACCAATAGGAAAGTTGCCTTATACAGTTAAAAAAATAATAATCGCAATACACAAATAACTAAATCGCATATTATTCGCAAAAAATAGAATAATGATGAATATTCGATTTCATATTCATCGAATATAATGAAAATTTTTGTTTCCTGGAGTCCGTAGGCAGCACATAACGAAAGGGTTAAGTCCCCTAGGTACAACCAGGATAGAGACACATTAGAAAGCAGTAGACTTGATTAATTGGCAATTAGCAGGCTATATAGGATAACACATGACACCAGAGCCTTGTATTTGTATGCAGCAATAAATTTATTAAAAGGGGGGGAGAGTTGTGCTGCCTACGGACTCCAGGAAGCAAAAATTCCTGATCGTCCTCGGCAGCACATAACGAAAGGGACTTGATAAGCAGTACTCATTGGGAGGGAGCACTGGCCGCCACTTGAAGCACTCTTTTGCCAAATGTTCACCCTTCAGCTGCTAATATGTCAAGTCTGTAATGCCTCATAAATGTGGACACAGAAGACCACGTAGCTGCTTTACAGATCTGATCAAGAGAAACTTGTGCCAATTCTGCCCAAGATGAAGCTGTAGATTTCGTAGAGTGTGCTTTTAACCCGATAGGGCACTCTAGGCCGGCAGACCTATAGGACTCTTCAATTGCACGCTTGATCCATCTTGCTAGTGTTGCTTTACTAGCTCTCTTTCCTTTATTTGGTCCTTGAATCTGTAAGAATAATCTTTCTGATCTTCCGAAGGAGGCCGTACTTTGAAGATATGCCTGCAATGCTCTTTTGGCATCCAATAAGTGCCAATGCACTTTTTCTTGAGGATCTGAGTGAAGAACTGGAAGAGAAATCTCTTGGTTAATGTTTATTACCGAAGCTACTTTAGGGAGAAAACCTGGCATGGTTCGTAGAATAATACAGTCGCCCATATCTCTAAAATATGGTTCTTTATGTGACAGAGCTTGAAGTTCACTAACACGTCTGGCCGAAGTGATTGCGACCAGAAAGAGGGCCTTCATAAATACATGCTTCAGAGAAGAGGATTCTATTGGCTCAAAGGGTTCTTTTAACATAGCAGACAATACCACAGACAAATCCCAGGAAGGGACCGGCACACTGGCAGGAGGTCTTAGATTTTTCAAAGCTTTAAAAAATGTACAAATTATTTGATTATTTGAACATTTCCCTTGTAACTGGGCATTGATCGCAGTGAACTGTACTTTCAAGGTGTTTGTTTTTAAACCTTTACTAAAACCTTCTTGAAGGAACTGCAGAACAGATTTTAAATCTTCAGGAAGAGAAGAAGTTCTTTGGCACCAGTCGTTAAAGGTCTTCCATACTCTATCGTATATTTTAATAGTTGTTGGTTTACGGGCTGCTAGCATGGTATTAACTAGCTCAGAAGAAAAACCAAGTGATGTTAATGACTGCCGCTCAGCCTCTAAGCCGCAAGCTGTAGGCTGTTGGGATTGTGGTGAAGAAATCCTCTCTGGATCAGCAAGTCTGGGCGAGGAGGGATTTTCCAGATTCTGCCCTTGGAGAGAGATAGGGCTAGAGCGAACCATGTTCTTCGGGGCCAAAAAGGAAGAACTGCTATGACTTCTGCATGATCTTCCCTTATCTTTTTTAGGACTTTTGGTATAAGGGGAATTGGCGGAAATACATAAATCAGGCCCTTCTTCCAACTGGTTGACAGTCCGTCTATTGATAATGCTTGGCAGGACCGATGAATGGAACAGAATTGGTTGAGTTTCTTGTTATGATCTGTTCCCATGGCGTCGGGGACAGGGTTTCCTCCAGTGAGATACAATGCTGTTGAAGACTGTCAGATTTAAGCTCCATTCCCCTGGATGTAGAGGGGTGCGGCTGAGTAGATCTGCAGAGCAATTCAAAATTCCCCTTATATGGATAGCTGAGATGTCTTTCGTGAACTTCTCTGCCAAGGCCATGAGGATAGCACATTCCTTGGAGAGACTGTGACTCCTTGTGCCCCCCTGTTTGTTGATATAATAAACAGTTGGTAGATTGTCTCACTGAATCAATATTTTGAACCCCGAAAGATGTGTTTGAAAATGAAGAAGTGCTAGCCTTACTGCTCTCAACTCTCTCCAATTGGAGGACATTAATGCTTCTTTCTTTGTCCACTTCTTCTGTACCCATAAATTGTCTACATGAGCACCTCAGCCCCAAGAGGAGGCATCCGACGTGAGTATTTTTTGGGAATGGGGATTCAGACCCCTGCCTTGCTTTAGGTGAGGAGACGAAATCCACCACTTCAGGTCCTGGCGTGTTGCGGTTGTTATTACCATCTTCTTGTCCAGGGAGCTGTAATTTTTGTTTCAGCTGGTTAGAATATTGTTTTGTAAACTTCTGATGTGAGCTTTGGCCCAAGGGACAGCGTCTATAGATGACGTTAGGAGACCTAACACCATTGCATGACGGATAGAGATCTTGTGATTGGACAGAAGTTGATGTACTCCCCTGTGAACAGATGATATTCTTTGCGGAGATAGTTTGATTGTCATTTGATTCAAATTCAGAACATATTCTAGAAATTTTATTTGTTGAGATGGTATTAGAGAAGATTTTTCTTCGTTTATTAGGAATCCATGAGACTGGAGCATTTGTATCGTGGATTGTAGATGGAGGTTCAGTTGTTGGCTGGAACTTGCTATTAAAAGCCAATCGTCCAGATATGGGATACACATTATACCTTCCAACCTTAGTGCTGCTGTTAGGACAATTGACACCTTCGTGAATACTCTCGGAGCAGAAGTTATGCTGAAGGGGAGGCATGTAAACTGGAGATGTGTAATACAAGTTGTCGTCTGAACTGCTATTCAAGAATTTTCTGTGGCTGGGGTGAATCGGAATATGTAAATAAGCGTCTGCCAGGTCTATTGACGCCATATAATCTCCCTTTTCCAGAACCATTAGAACTGATTTTATAGATTCCATTTTGAATTTCTTTTTCACCAAGAACTTGATTAGCCTCCATTTCTTCCCTGGTTTGGGTATGGGAAATACTTTGGAATATACCCCGCTGAAATGCTCTTCTGGGGGCACTGGTTCTAATGCTCCCTTTTGGATGAATTCTTGAAGTAGATGGAAGACAACTTGGTCCCTTGGATGATTTATGTAGTATCGAACTGGGGGAAAATGTGCGAACTCTAGTACATATCCGTTTTTGACCGTGGACGTGACCCAAGCGTCTGTGGATGTGAGAGATCAGACGGGATAGAATAGCTTTAGTCTTGCGCCAACTTTTGGCTTTAGGGTGGCGTCATAATTCAGAGGTTTTTTGGTTAGATTTCTTCTTATATTCAGACCTTTCTTGTTTGCCCCGAAATCTTCTTTGTTTAGAAAACTGTTGTCTGTTTCTGAATCTAGGAGATCTTCTCCTTTGGGAGCGAAAAAGCCTAAAAGATGGTCTCTTTTTTGACTGTGGAAAAACTGAACCTGTCCCTTCGTTTAAGGATTCAATAATTTTTTCAAGTTGCGGACCAAACAGAGATGTTGGCTGAAAGGGAAGACTACAGAAGTGATTTTTGGATAATATATCCCCTGGCCATTGTTTAATCCAGAGCGCTCTCCTTGCAGTATTGGAGAGGCTTATGGAGCTTGCTGAGGATTTTACAATATCCAGAGGAGCATCACACAAAAAATCTGAAGCAGCTTTCATTACTGGAAATCTTTTTAAAATCTCTTCTCTAGACACCCCATCTTCTAGATCATGGGATAGCTGGGATAACCAGATTCTTAAAGCTCTGGCCACTGGTACTGAAGATAGGCCAGCTACACAGGCCGCTGAAGAAGAAGAAGCATAATCTCTTTTTAATAAGGTTTCTATTTTTCTATCCATGGGATCTTTTATAAGGGAAGCTTCCTCCTCTGGAAAAATCGCTTTTTTAGACAGACGGGCGACTGCTAAATCTACTTTGGACACAGAACCCCATTGCGCAGAAAATTTTTCATCCAATTTATAAATGGATTTTTGTCTGGATCCTGGATAAGATTTATTTGTCAGGTGTATCCCAGTCCTGTTTATTCAATTCATCCAGGACTAGATGCCCTGGAAACACATTCCCTTTAGTCTTGGGAAAATAAAAAAGTTTATCTGATTTGGATTTTCCTGAGGTGTCTTTATCAGACTGTAATGTATGTTTTACTGCTTTAATTAATTCATGTATTTTTTCTTTCTGAAATATAAAAAATTCATCAGGATCATTAGAAGACTTGTCAGAATAGATTTCTCCTTCAGACAGATACTCGTCTTCAGAGGAGGAAGAAATTATCTGTGGAAGTGGAGACTTGTTTGTATGTCTAGGCTTTTTATTTATAGACCTGACTTCATCAAATACTGAAGTAAGTTGCTCCTTAAACCACATAAGAAAGTTCCCAGACTGGATAGACGTAGTAGGTGACAGGCAATCAGTGCAGACATAAGTGTGTATTTTGTCAGGAAGTGGCTGTTCACATTTCTGACATAAACGATGCCTAGTTTTTCTTTTCCTTTTGCTGGATTCCTCCTGTGAGGCAGACATCTATAGTTAAACATACAAAAAAGTCAATTAGGATGTATACAGCCAGATCCCTGATATATGCAAGGACAAAAGCAACATATAGGGAATTTAATCCTGCAGAGTAACCATAGAGATGCAGAGCAATAAAATAATGGATCACTCCTAACTCAAGAGAGTCAACAGCCTAATAGCAGGAAGAAAAAAAACTGGCACACTTAGTGACCTAGATGGCTGTGAATTAAAACACAGCCAAACACATGCTTAATGGTTGTAGCAGAGGCAGAACATACTGGATAAAAATCCTCTACTCTAACAGCTAAAGGAGGAACATAATCCAAGAAATCCAAGACATCCTGCAGCCTGCAAACAATACCTTACTTCAAGCAGTCGACCCCGGGATCCCAAGAGTCACCATACTTACCGCAGTAAGCAGCGGGTGAGACGTTCTGGCTGAGCGCACAGGCATCCCGCAGGAGTAAGCTTAAAAGCCTAACTTCCGGGACGCGCTCGTCGGGTGTCACGTGCACGGCCTTAGCTTTCCCCAGCCGCACGTACAAATAGTAAGACACCAAGCCGGAATATACATCGGCTGTGGAACGAGGCACTGTACGTTTTAACACAGGGGAGGTGCACTCGTTCCACCTTCAGGCTGAGGGACAGGGAGCCTGTATACAACCTGGCAGGGATCGGGTCTTTTTGCAGGATAGTAGCAGGATGTTTAAAGTGTCCATCTGATACCTAGAGAAAAAAAAAATACAGGGCTCTGGTGTCATGTGTTATCCTATATAGCCTGCTAATTGCCAATTAATCAAGTCTACTGCTTTCTAATGTGTCTCTATCCTGGTTGTACCTAGGGGACTTAACCCTTTCGTTATGTGCTGCCGAGGACGATCAGGAAAAGACGAATATTCAATTGAATATTCGCTAAATATCGCGAAATCATATATGGCACCTCCCAGCTCATCACTACTTACCATGTGGATGATATTTCCTGCTTAGTGTTTGTTGAGCTGGTGTGTTGTCAGGGAGAGGTCTAGGGATTTCTAGGAGGTCACCATCCCTCGTCCTTAGCTTTGAGGCCTAGACTCTGGTCTATTTACTTCTGTGTGTTTTCTTTACAAGTTCAGGGAAAGATTATTCAAGGTGTAGGGAAAGGATAGGGAGGAATCATTCCACAGAATTTATGTAGAACAGGGTTCAGTAGGGGAGGTTACAGCTTGGGTAATAGGAACAATTGTATTACACCTTGCTGCACTGACTAGGGATCCAAATTGCCATTATACAGCTCTGCAATTCCAGCAAACCGGGGTGCAAGTGCTGTTTGATGCAGCCATTAATAGGGTTAGAAGGAAATATTTCTACGTCTTATTGTCACGGCGGACAGGATATAGGATACACAGATAACTAAACAAACAAGTATTTTAGGCGAGAAGCTGGGGAAAAGGTCACCTCCTAGCAAATCCCTAACTGCTCTCCCTATTCTGCTTTGCCCACATTCAGACCCTAATGGTGGGAATAATGTCTCCTCGTGCCTGGGCTGATAATACCCTAGAATCCCTGAGATGGTGAAAGGGGAAAAGAGGCAGCCTGCTCCCTCCGAACCAGGAGGGGACAGACGACACTCAAACAGCCTAGACAGCAAACCACAGAAATAAAAAACCAACTTATCTTATCTGAGCAGGAAAAGCCAATCCTTCACTCCTTGCTTCCACAGCCTGACAGAAGCTATAACCCGCACGGAACACTGGGAGGGGAGTAATTTAAACCAACGACCCCACCCAGTGCACCTGAAGGGAGGCGGATCTAGCACGACTCCAACACCAAAACAAAACAAATGACTAGACATGTGCTGCTAATCAGGCAGACCTCCGTACATAGTCTGAGCAGGGCATGACACTTATTTGCTCTTGTGCGGTGCAGTTATATGTTCTAAAGCATTTATTGGCTTGTGTTAGTGGGGGAAAAAAAGTTATTAGCCGTTGTGTGGTGAAGTGAAAAAATTACAGCCCTTTTTGGCGTGTATTAGTGGCACAAATTTTTTTTTATTTGCCATTCAGCAGTGCAGTTATATGTTCTAAAATCCTTTATGTCATGTATTAGTGGCAAAAGAAAAATATATTTGCCGTTCAGCGGTGCAATTAAATGTTCTAAAGCCTTTTGTGGAGTGTATAAGTGGAAAAAAGAAAAATATATTTGCCGTTCAGCGGTGCAGTTATATATTCTAAAGCTTTTTGTGTCATGTATAAGTGGAAAAAAATAAGGGCGTATTTGCCATTCTGCGGTGCAGTTATATGTTCTAAAGCTATTTTTGTCGTGTATTAGTGTCAAAACAAAAATATATTTGCTGTTCAGCAGTGCAGTTATATGATCTAAAGCCTTTTGTGGAGTGTATAAGTGGAAAAAAGAAAAATATATTTGCCGTTCAGTGGTGCAGTTATATATTCTAAAGCCTTTTGTGGAGTGTATAAGTGGAAAAAAATAAGGGCCTATTTGCCGTTCAGCAGTGCAGTTATATGTTCTAAAGCCCTTTTGTGGAGTATATAAGTGGAAAAAAGAAAAATATATTTGCCATTCAGCAGTGCAGTTATATGTTCTAAAGCCTTTTGTGTCGTGAATAAGTGGAAAAAAATAATGGCCTATTTGCTGTTCAGCAGTGAAGTTCTATTTTCTAAAGCCCTTTTGTGGAGTGTTTAAGTGGGAAAAAAATATTTGCTGTTCAGCGGTGCAGTTATATGTTCTAAAGCCTTTTGTGTAGTGTATACGTGGAAAAAAAATAAGGGCCTATTTGCCGTTCAGCGGAACAGTTATATGTTCTAAAGCCCTTTGTGGAGTGTATAAGTGGAAAAAAGAAAAATATATTTTCCGTTCAGCAGTGCAGTTATAAGTTCTAAAGCCCTTTTTTGCGTGTATTAGTGGCACAAAAAAAGTATTTGCCGTTGTGTGGTGAAGTGAGAAAATGTATTTATTTATTTATTTGATCTAACAGTATGTCAGACAAAGAAGTGCCAGGGGAGTGGCAGAGGACTAAATGTTTCTTGCGCAGGCAGAAGTCGCAGCAGACTAAGGGGGCGTGACAGCAGAAGTCGCAGCGAGAGGCCTGAGCTCCCGGTGTCATCTAGAGGTTGTGTCTTGACCAGCAACCCAGCGGTTCCTGAATGGTTGACTCGATCAACCACTTTGTCCCAAGTGACACCAGACATCCCCAGCCACGAGTCGGTGGGTTCGTCAGTCACAAACCTTAGTTGGCATGGCCCGGGAGCAGGCCCTGTGCCCTCACCTGTCCTCAACCTGCATCTGTCCTTTTCCGTTTCCTCAGCCAGAGAAGTATTATATGCTGTGGCTCAGCCCCACTATACAGCGAGGACAAGCTACTAGAGGACATTCAGCAGCTACTGGCCAGTCAAGATGTGGAGGAGACATCCACCACTTCCTCCGGTAGGTAGGCAGGCAAGTAGTGATAAGGAGAGTGGCATGGGAGCTGGTGTTGCGAGCGGTCAGGCTCCTGACCCAGAGACCGTTGAAGAGGACATCAGTGACGTGCAGATAGTACTCGATGATGATGATGTAGCTGATCGCACTTGAGAGCCGAGTGAATTAGGGGCTTCATCATCATCAGGAGAAGAGGGTGGCAGCTTGCCCGTGAGGCAGTGGTGGAGTCAGCAAGTCGCTAGCATGGCCAGGAGTCAGCAGGGTGGCAAAAGTGGGAGGTCGGTAACCAAACTTGCCCGGGTAGACCACCCGCTTCGCAGGAGTCTACCTTCTCTGAAGGTTAAGGTGCATGGGTTCACGGAAGCAGCGGCAGTAGCAGTCAGTAAGTGCATAGTGTTGGGGGTAAAATCAACTATTCGGCGGTGTGGCAGTTTTTTGTTAAGCCGCCATAGGAGGTAAACATGGCCATTTGTAGAATCTGTGGGCCGAAGGTGAAGCGTGGACAGGGTGCAATGTTGGCATCACAGCCCTGCGTCAACATATGCAGCGTCACCATAAAGTGGCCTGGGAGAACCGTGGCTCCAATGTGGTGGTCCAGCCTGCCGCAGCAACCACTGCATCACCCAGTGGCACACACCCAGTTTCAGGCAGTCAAGGCTCCACCACCTCAGCCGAAGGGAGCTGTCTGTCCTTCTCATCATCTGCTGGTCCTGATGCTCCTGCTCCTCCTCGTCAGTCATTCCGTCAGTAATTGTTCACCAAAGCGATTGCTAGTGTTGAGCGCGAATATTCAAATTGCAAATTTTAATCGCGAATATCGCCACTTCGAGAATTCGCAAATACTTAGTATATAGTGCTATATATTCGTATTGGCGAATAGTGTTGAATATTCTAATCGCAAATTTATCGCAAATTCATCACGAATATATTAAGATTTTTGCAATCAAGTAAACAATGACTGGAGATCACGATTTCTCAAATTTGCGAATTTATGGTAAATATTTGGCAAAAAATTTGCAAAATATCGCGAATTCGAATATTGCCTATGCCGCTCATCACTAGCGATTGCCAAGAGACAACAGTATACATGCACTTATCCAACGGCCCAGAAGACTGAACGTGCTCCTGGCCAAGTTGCTGGTGCTGCAGTCCCTCCCTTTCCAAGTGGTGGACTCTGCATCTTTCAGAGAACTGATGGCTTGTGCCGAGCCAAGGTGGAGAGTCCCAAGCCATAATTTCTTTGTCAAAAAGGCAGTACCAGCCCTGCACACGTATGTAAAACAGAAGGTGGGCCAGTCCTTGAGCCTGCCAAAGTGCACGGCAGCGCCGACGCGTAGAGCTGTAACTACGGTCAGGGACAATACATGTCCTTTACGGCCCACTGGGTGAATGTAATTTCTGCACAGCCACACCAGCAACTTGGCCAGGTGATGCCGCTTCCGCCTCCATGTTGTCAGGCCGTTGGTCCTGCGACAATGTCCGCCTCTGCCTCCTTATCCTCCACCGTGTCCTCGGGCTCCACTGCAGGGACAATTCACAGTGCCCATCCAGCATACCACATGTGCAGGGCATGGCGGTGTCACGCTGTTCTGCACCTACTTTGCCTGGGCGAACGGAGTCACATGGGAGGAACTGCTATGTGTCCTTCATAAAGAAATTCGAATCCTGGCTTTCTCAGCGACAACTCAAAATCAGAACCATGGTAACTGACAACGGGAAGAACATGGTGTCGGCGCTGCATCAAGGAGGGCTGAATCATGTGCCCTGCATGGATGTTCAATCTGGTTGTCAAGCGGTTCCTGAAGCCTTCCACATATCTGCAAGACATCCTAAGAATGGCCAGGAAACTTTGCATGCACTTCAGCCACTCGTACACCGCAAAGCACACCCTCCTTGAGCTGCAGTGGCAGAACATCATCCCCCAACATAGGCTTATATGCGATGTTTCCACCCGTTGGAATTCCACCCTCCATATGTTGGACCGACTATACGAACAATGAAAGGCCATAAATGATTTCTTGATAATCCAAGTGGACAGGAGTACTCCTCTGTGTAAATTTGATGTCAGCCAGTGGCAGATCATGCGTGACACCTGACGTTTTCTCAGGCTCTGTGAGGAGGCCACGTTATTTGTCAGTTGCCAGGACTACGGGATGAACAACGTCATTCCACTGCTTCATGTCCTGGAACAGATGCTGGTAAATCTGGCTGGTCAGGGGACTGGAGATGTGGCGCCTAGATCTCATGGCCACATGAGCCCTGTGGGGGTTGAACTGGAGGAGGAAGAGGAGAACATTAGATCACAAGCAATGTGTAATGAAATGGGTGGTTTTTACACACAGGTGACAGAAGAAGAGGAGCAGGAGCAGACAGAGGAGCTACAGGGTGATGAGGAAGACGAGGCAGAGGACCCAGACAAACCGTGGCAGTATGCAGTGGAGATGGAGGCAGGGAGTCCCTCTGAGTCACTTGCACAAATGGCCAGATGCATGCTCACTTGCTTGCGTAGTGACAGCCGAATTTTCAGCATTCAGCAGAGGGATAACTTCTGGCTCTCCACCTTGTTTGACCCTCGCTACCAGTTCAAAATGGGGGCCTTTTTTACACCCACTGAGAGGGAGGACAAACTGAACTACTATAGAGATATCCTATGTAGTCAGTTGGCCGCTGCCTATCTGCGCCATCATCCATCCTCTCGCAGGTCTGACCGGGGAGGGGGCCCTCTGCACTCACGTTCCTCTGCCATGGCTGCTGTGGCAGGGTGGGGGGCTGGTAGCAGTTCCAGCTCCATCAGCAGAAACTTGAGTCTAGAGTCACTGATGAAGTGAAGAAACTACTCACCAGCAGCAGCAGCTAGACCTGGAGCAGGACCTGAACCAGCAGGTGGTGGCATACTTGAACATTACACTGCCACCCCACATTGAACATCCGCTGGACTACTGGGCAGCAAACTAGCAGAGTTTGCCCTGGAAAAGCTGTACTGCCCGGCTAGTAGTGTGGTATTAGAGCACCTCCTCTGGCGGCTCAACAAAAAACTGCCAAACCGCTGAGTAGGTGATTTTACCCCAACACTCCGCACTGACTGCTACCGCCGCTTCTCCGTGAACCCCTGGACCTCTACTTTCCGGGCAGGTAGGCTCCTACGAAGCGGGTGGTCTACCCAGGGAATGTTTGGCTCCCGACCTCCCACTGCTGCCACCATGCCGACTCCTGGGCACGCTAGCGACTTGCTGGCTCCGCCGCTGCCTCACGGGCAAGCTGCCACCCTCTTCTCCCGATGATGATGAAGCCCCTATTTCACCTGGCTCCCTAGAAGCTCATCCTCGCTGTATAGTGGAGCTTAGCCCACAGCATATAATACTTCTCTGGCTGAGGGAACAGAAAAGGACAGCGGCAGATTGAGGACAAATGATGGCACAGGGTCTGCTCCCGGGCAATGCCAACTAAGGTTTTTTGTCTGACGAACCCACCGACTCTTGGCTGGAGGTGTCTGATGTCACTTGGGATGAAGTGGATGAACGAGTCAACCATTCAAGAACCGCTGGGTTGCTGGTCAAGACACGACTGCTATATGACACCGGGAGCTCAGGCCTCTCGCTGCAACTAGTGTTGCAAGGCCCCCTTACTCTGCTGAAACCTTGCCTGCGCCAGAAACATTTAGGCCTCTGCCACTCCCCTGTGCAGGGCCTGGCACTTCTCTGTCTGACAAACTGTTAGATCTAATAAAAAGATTTAAAGGAAATTAATACACGCCAAAAAGGGCTGTAATTTTCTCACTTTACCACACAACGGCTAATACTTTTTTTTGTGCCACTAATACACGCAAAAAAGGGCTTTAGAACATATACAGTGCCTTGCAAAAGTATTCACCCCCTTGACTTTTTTGTGTTTTGGTGTCTCAAAACCTGGAATTAACATGGATTGTTTGAGGATTTGCATCATGTAATTTACAGAACATGCCCAATACTTTGAAGATGTTTTTTTTTTCTTTTATTGTGAAGCAAACAACAAATAGGACAAAATAACAGAAAAAGTCAATGTGCAGAACTATTCACCCCCTGAAGTCAATACTTTGTAGAGCCACCTTTTGCGGCAATCACAGCTCCAAGTCGCTTTGGATAAGTCTCTTTGAGCTTGCCACATCTTACCACTGGGATTTTTGCCCATTCCCCCTTGCAAAACTGCTCCGGCTCCTTCAAGTTGGATGTTTGCGCTTGTGAACAGCAATCTTTACGTCTGACCACAGATTTTCTATTGGATTGATATCTGGGCTGTGACTCGGCCATTCCAACACATTTACATGTTTCCCCTTCAACCAGTCAAGTGTCGCTTTAGCCGGTCATTGTCCTGCTGGAAGGTAAACCTCCGTCCTAGCCTCAGATCACGCACAGAGTGGTATAGGTTTTGCTCAAGAATATCTCTGTATTTAGCACCATCCATCTTTCCCTCCACTCTGACCAGTTTCCCAGTCCCATCCCCCCAGCATGATGCATCCACCACCATGTCTCACTGTGGGGATGGTGTTCTTTGGGTGATGTGTTGGGTTTGCCCCAGACATAGCGTTTTCTTTGATGGCCGAAAAGTTACATTTTAGTCTCATCAGACCAGAGCCCCTTCCTCCATACATTTTGGGAGTCTCCCACATGTCTTTCCGCAAACTCACAACGTGCCTTTTTGTTTTTAGCTGAAAGTAATGGCTTTTTTCTGGCCCCTCTGCCATAATTCCCAACTCTATGGAGCGTACGGCTTATTGTCGTCCTATGTACAGATACTCCAGTCTCTGCTGTGGAACTCTGCAGCTCCTCCAGGCCTACCTTAGGTCTCTGTGCTGCCTCTCTGATTAATGCCCTCCTTGCCCGGTCCGTGAGTTTTGGTGGGCTTTGCTGTTGTGACATGTTCTTTCCATTTGGTTATGATAGATTTGATGGTGCTTCTGGGGATCATCAAAGATTTGGATATTTTTTTAATAACCTAACCCTGACTTGTACTTCTAAACAACATTGTCCCTTACTTGTTTGGAGAGTTTCTTGGTCTTCATGGCAGTGTTTGCTTAGTGATGCCTCTTGCTTAGGTATTGCAGCCTCTGAGGCCTTTCAAAAAAGGTGTGTATATGTAATGACAGATGATGTGACACTTAGTTTGCACACAGGTTACATCATCTCACTAATTATGTGACTTCTGAAGGTAATTGGTTGCACCAGTGCTTTTTATGGGCTTCCTAACAAAGGGGGTGAATACATACGCACAGGACAATTTTCTGTTTTCTATTTCTAAACATCAGTTTTATTTATATATTTTTCTTATTTCACTTCACCAACTTAGACTATTGTGTTCTGATCCATCACATAACATTCAGATTAACAAAACATTGAACTTAAGGCTGTAATGCGACAAAACACAAAAAAAGTCAAGGGGGGTGAATACTTTTGCAAGGCATGGTAACTGTATCGCTGAACGGCAAATAATATATATTTTTTTGCCACTAGTACACGCCAAAATGGGCTGTAATTTTCTCACTTCACCACATAACGGTCAATAAGCCCTTTTTTCCCACTAATACAAGCCAAAAAATGCTTTAGAACAGATAACTTCACCACACAAGGGCAAATAAGACGCAGAGATATTTCCTTGTAATAAACCCTGTTAATGGTTGTATCACACAGCACTTGCACCCCAATAACAATCAAGGTTAGCTGGAATTACAGAGCTGTATAATGGCAATTTGGATCCCCAGTCAGTGCAGCAAGGTGTAATAGGATTATTCCTGTTATCCAGGCTGTAACCTCCCCGACTGAACCCTGTTCTACAGAAATGCTGTGGAATGATACCTCCCTGTCCTTTCCCTACACTTCTAATGCTCTTTCCCTGAACTTCTATTGAGCAAAATATAAGTTTTCAAGTTTTTCCTAGCACTGTCCCTAGCACCTGCTGACGTCTCTCGCTGCACTAAGTACACTGGAAAATGGCTGAATCCAAGATGGCTGAGGCTATTTATATGACTGTGACATTACAGGGCTGGCTGCTGATTGGCTGCATGCATGGCATTGTGGGTGATCCGTCGTTCCCAGAGTTCCTTGCTCCATGTCCTCAAATGGGCAGCAGCCTTTTTAGGAAAAAATTTGATTTGTTACCATGAAGATTGAGGAAATTCGGATTCGGTGCGAATTGAATTTTTCCTGAAATGCGGATCGAATTCCACTTTGTCAACTTTGATTCGCTCATTTCTAATTATATTTGTAATTTTTTGTTAAATAGTTTTTGTAATAAATCTTCATTTTTGCAGCTCTAAGCGGTTCTCCTGCCACTTGAGACTTTTTTCCTAATTTGTTACAGTGTTTTTCACTGTTCTCCTTCCTGACGTGTTTTCACATTTTAACACTTCTCTGGAAAGATTGCTGAGACCTTTAATGCATTTAAAAGTTTCATTGACAAATTATTTGACCTTCCAAAGTCAGCAAGAAAAGCTGTAAAAAAAAAGACTTGTAAAATTTCATGCATGATCGGTGACATAAAAGGCGACAGGGTGTTTACACCGGAGCGGAGGGGCTGATACATTGTAACAGATGAAAAAGTTCAAATGATCAGAGTGTTACTAAGAGATGCTCCCAGGTCTGATGTATTAAAAGTGCTTTCTAAGAGGAAGAAAATGTTGTTTTCGTCTTGTCTAGACTTTTATATTCAATTATGATGGCCTCTTTGGAGAATTGTGCGGCGGTATACAATGAGAAGCCGACAACAAGCTTGTTGGAAGATGTAATGAAAACATTGACCATAAAACATGTCTTTGAGGAGATGTATCTGTAGATAAAATGTCTGACAGTTATGTGAAAGCCTTAAATGGAAATCACAGAGGATTAAAGGATATCTCAGTTTTCATAGAACAAGGGCTAAAGCTGAGCTATTAAAGTAATGGACCAAGAAAACAAAAACTAGATTTGCTATTATTATTATTAAGTAAAATAAATGTAATAAAAAATTGATACAAATAAAAATAACAATAATAACAAGAATATCACTTTACCATTGCTGTTATAATGCTAAAAAATACGATTACATCCACAATTAACATGACAATGCATAATAATAAAAAAGACATATAATAATAACAACATTTATAATAAATCCAAATGCATTTTTCAAGGTATTTTCATGTATTTTCTTTATAATGCTAACAACAAAAAGTCTAAATAATAGTAATACTTACATAGCGCTGACATATTCCGCAACATCACTTGCTGTCTCCAAATGGAGAATTCTCTATCAGTATGTTTTTGGGAGGAAACCGAGGTAAACACAAGGAGAACATACAAACTCTATGCAGATGTTGTCCTTGGTCAGATTTGGCCAGATACACTGAGCAAAAATATAAACGCAATGCTTTTGGTTTTGCTCCCATTTTGTATGAGCTGAACTCAAAGATCTGAAACATTTTCTATATACACAAAAGACCCATTACTCTCAAATAATGTTCACAAATCTGTCTAAATCTGTGTTAGTGAGCGCTTCTCCTTTGCCGAGATAATCCATCCCACCTCACAGGTGTGGCATATCAAGGTGCTGATTAGACAGCATGAATATTGCACAGGTGGGCCTTAGACTGCCCACAATAAAAGGCCACTCTGAGGTGGGATGGATTATATCGGCAAAGGAGAAGTCCTCACTGACACAGATCTAGACAGATTTGTGAACAATATTTGAGAGTAACGGGTCTTTTGTGTATGTAGAACAGGCATGCTCAACCTGCGGCCCTTTGAGATCTTTGAGTTCAGCTCATGCAAAATGGGAGCAAAACCGAAAGTGTTGCGTTTATATTTTTGCTCAGTGTATTTCTGGACAGTACGTAAAAATAGGCGACTTTTTTCCTGTGTCCGCGAAAAAAAATAGATTTTTTTGAGGCTGGTAGAATTTGAATAGATTACTTTGGTGGTAATTATCATCATTGTACAGCTCACTGTAAATGCTGGTAATGAGGTGTTATCAGTATTTTGAGCTATAGACCCGTATTACTATTAATTCTTGTCATTCATTATGGTTTTGCAATTTGTCCGTAAAAATGTTGGCTGTCCATGATTCTGGGATACGTTGTCCAGAAGAAAAAAAAAATCTGGTTGGCAACCCTGACTTCAGCGCTGCAAGGCACTAGTGCTAACCACTGAGCCACCGTGCTGTAGTAATGATACACATTTGTAAACATTTACAGCATATAACAAAAATATCACAGTAATTGGAACACTGTATAAAAAGCATACGCCTCGTTCCCCACTGCCGGCAGGCCCATGTTCATATGTTACTGCATGGCTGAAAAAAATAATGTTTTAATATATGCAAATGAGTATGTAATTTATTTTTGACTATATAAAATAGAAAGTAAATGTGTTCAGCTCTGTCTACAACTGTAAATCCACATGAAAAATAACAAACAAGTAAGGATTTTTGCTTTATCGAAGCTGCAGAAATTCACATGAAATTGATCTTTTGAACTGAGAAATTGAGAAATTTGAAGAGTATTACACAGACAGCTGGGTCTACCATACCGCACAGAGTTGCACATAGAGCTAATTTTGTAAGGTCCAATAGTCACAGATTTAGTTTAATAAGGCTCAGGCCGAACACATCGAGTGCTCTACCGAGCACAATGGAAGTCAAAGGGAGAACCCGAGCATTAAACCAGGCAGCCCCTGCTCTGAAGAGGGGAGGGCGTCTGGTTCATAGGAAAAGGTCAGAAATTGATGGAAACACCACTGAAATGGTTCGGGAACAGCATGGGGAGGATGTCTGGACGCATCTTGGACTCCCAGGTCGCTGCTGGGAACGATGTTGTCCGAGTAGTGCGCCACTTTTACAGACTGACAATAATACGCACAAAACCGAAGATAAAATCGATTTTAGAGGAAAAATTGTTAGGAAACATTCTTTCCTGTATATTTACTTGTATATAAAGTGCTGCCAAAAATTACAGGGAAGAGGCACTCCGACACAACCTGTATATCACATAAAGGAGGGCCTCATTCACATTGTGATACAATTGTTCAGGTAGTGGGACTCCTACACTCATAAAGCCTATTGATGGCCTGCTGGTGACCCTCTAAAACAGCGGTTCTCAACCTAGGGGTCACGACCCCTTTGGGGGTCGATCGGCCCTTTCCGGGGGGTCGCCTGAGGCTTCCTATTGTGGGTCGCCCGCACAACGGCAGCGGCCCCTTATCCTCGCGCACAGGAAGTGATGTCCTATCACTGGCTGTGCTTAAAGGAGCCTGACGTCTGGACGGGTAAGTCGGGCCGCCTGTCTGCTGAGGTCCGAGTTTTTTCGTTAATGACACCGCCGCTGAGCATCACTGCCACCAATGATTTAATTGAGCCTGGCTGAGCCTGGCTAATTTTATTTTAATTATTTGGCTGAGCAAGGTTTAATTTATCTGGGGGGAAATGAAGCACAGCTGATTTATTTATTTGGGGGGGACTTGAAGCACCACAGATTTTTTTATTTTTTTTTGGGGGGGGGGGTACTGTGGGCACCACTGATTTATTTTTTAGGGGGTATTTATTGTTTATTATTTATTTTAAAGTTATTTATTTGGTTTACAAATATTTTGTATTTATTTAAGTTCTGTGGTTATGAATGAATACTTGTGTATTTGAATTAACATTTGGTGTATTGGTGTCTGTGCGTGTTTTTGGTAGTTCATCATAACAGTAGCAATATTAGTTATGACGTAGTAAGGAAAAAAATTTAATGGTTGGGGGTCACCACAACATGAGGAACTGTATTAAGGGGTCACGGCTTTAGAAAGGTTGAGAACCACTGCTCTAAAACATCAGGAGCGAGAGCCTTCTGATCTGTCCATCTAAAACATTAGGGGCGAGGGCCATGTGAAGTCAGCCGTGTGCCAGAGTCCCAACAGGCAAGACTTTGCTGTCCTCATCAGGAGGATGACTCTCAATCTCCTCATCCTCTTCCTCCTCTTCTGCCCATCCACGCTGAACAAATGGAATTAAACTTCCATGGGTACCACCCTCAGTAGCGGAGGCAACCGTCTCCTCCTCCTCCTCTTCATCGTCCAATTCGTGCTGAGAAGATGAACGGAGGGTGGTCTGGCTATCACCCTGTGTACTGTCTTCCCCCATTTCCACCTTTTCCACATGCAAAGCATCGGCCTTCATTGTGAGCAGCGAGTAGACACAGAAGTGGGATGGTTACGCTGATAATAGCGTTATCGCCGCTCATCATCTGTGCTGATTCCTCAAAGTTGCGTAAAACCTCACAGAGGTCAGACATCCATGCTCACTCGTCGTTTCTGATAAGCGGAAGCTGACTGGAAAGGCGACGACCATGTTGCAGCTGGTATTCTTCCACTACTGTCCTCTGCTGCTCACAAAGCCTGGCCAACATGTGGAACGTGGAGTTCCAGCGCGTGCTCACGTCGCACAACAGTTGGTGATCTGCAATTGCAAACGCTGCTGCAGCGTTGACAGACCGGCGGAAGCTGTCGATGTCTTGCAGAAATGGGCACACACGCGGTGCACCTTCACCAGTAGCTCAGGCAAATTGGGGTAGGTTTTGAGAAACCGCTGAACCACTAGGTTGAACACGTGGGCTAAGCATGGGATGTGTGTGAGCTTCCCGAGCTCCAAAGCCGCCACCAAGTTACGGCCATTATCAGACACAACCATGCCTGGTTGTAGGTTGAGTGGCGAGAGCCACAGCTCGGTCTGGTCTCTTATGCCCTGCCACAGCTCTGCGGCGGTGTGCTGTTTGTCACCTAAACAGATCAGCTTCAGAACAGCCTGCTGCCGCTTCCCCACTGCAGTGCTACACTGCTTCCAGCTACTGACTGATGTCTGACTGGTGCTACACGTGGATCCACATTACCCTCATAGATGTCACCCACATTACCCTCATAGTTGTCACCCACCTTACCCTCATATAGATGTAACCCATATCACCCTCATACATGTCACCTTACCCTCATAATGGTCACCCACATTACTCTGGTCACCAACATAACATTCATAGTTGTCACCCACATCACCATCATATAGATGTCACCCGCATTACCCTAATTGATATCACTCGCATTGCTCTCATAGATGCAGCCACATTACTAAAACAACACGGAGGAGATATAATGAAGTGTAACTGAGGACTATAATGATATAAATAAAATGAACACAAAATCTTGAGTTTTATAAATTCTTTCACTGAAACTAAACATTTCCTCCGGAGACAGAGTTTGAAATGTGATTTTTCTGCCTGTCACGGTGGAAGGAGAATTTCTTGAGAATAACCTTTGTGATAAGTCTCTGCAGTTTTCTGTCTATAAATCCTATTAGCATCAGGGCTGCGTACCGCCAGACACTGACCTTTTAATCCACACGTCTGGATTATAATTATTGTAAATAAACATGAAAAATAAATGGAAGATCATAAAATTATCTACAATTGATTTGTATTTTTCATTTGAAACCGCCCTTTAGAATTATCATTTCACGTAACTCTGACATTTCAACCAATTTGCATTTAATGTACTCACCGGCTCAGGTTTTCATTCCATTTACAGCCTAACAATGATCTTGCAGTATCTATGGCTTCTACATCTTTTATTTAAAAAAAAAATTATAGCAGAAATTTAGAACAATTGGGATGTACAATAGGGGAAAATCAGAAAAAGTGGAGCAAATTTGGCCAAACTTCAGAATAACTTGCTCACCCTGAGACCTTGGTGGAGAAGACGTATTAAAACTGATGCAAATGAAGAGAAAGTGGAGTAGAGACAAGTGGCATTAAAAGAACAATTTACATTTCATCTCTCATCTTTAAGGCCCTTCTTGTCTGCCCCACTTTCCCTTTGCACTATTTTCTGTTAGCCTTGCTAGGGGCCAAATATTCAATAATTTACACGGCACAAGGACCCACATGTATCAATTTACTGTGTCAGTTTTGTGGAGCGCATTGCAACAAATGTATCTAACGATCCATGACATTTGTTTAATACATTGAACTTTAAATGTTAGAAGATACAGTGATTTTGGTTTAAAGGGGTTCTCCGGGCTTTTAATATTGATGACCTATCCTCAGGATAGGTCATCAATATCAGATCGGCGGGGGTCCGACACCCGGCACCCCCGCCGATCTGCTGTTTGAAATGAATGCTGCAGAGGCGACGGCGAAAAGGTAAAGAGTGAAGAGGAGGCAGCGCTGGCACGGCGCGCGCCTCCTCTTCAAACAACTTATCGGCGGGGGTGCCGGGTGTTGGACCCCGCCGATCTGATATTGATGACCTATCCTGAGGATAGGTCATCAATATTAAAAGCCTGGAGAACCCCTTTAAATTATTGGTCTACATTAGAAGCCAGCCTGCTGGCGGTGTGCAGATGTGACTGTATGCGCTGCATGTTTGCATTTATGTCTATTTTATGCTATTCTTATGCAACTTTCTTTTATTTCTGGCAAGAGTGAATAGACTACGTCAACTTGCAAACCGATGGCTTTGAGAATTTTTGTTGCACCATTTGCACAAAATTTTTTGAGTAGATGCCGTTTTCATGCCACCCTTGCTGCTTTCCGAAAATTGTCGTGGTGGGGGCAGGGTGATTTATCATCATTTACACTAGTTTTAGGTGACGTAGATTTAATTGTAGGCGCATAAACTGCCACAGTCATAAATGATTCTTATCCTCCAGCGGTGCAGGGGATATCAAGACCTGGCGTAAAATAAATGACCCCCCTCATTATGTTATTTATATTAACTTCATTAAAACAGACCAGTCACACAACAATTTCACGAAGTATCGAAAGAGTAGACATTTCTGATAAACTGAGCTCATTGGCCCAGATTTTATCATGTGTTTATGCCCCAAGTGTGTGGGACCAACTGGTCAAAAGTCACTTTGTGGCAGCCCCAAAGCAAGGTACATGGCTGGACAGGGGGGTGCGTGGCAATTTTAGATGTCCAGGATGTGTGGCATGCAAATACATGCAATGTAGCAAAACATTTGTGAGCAACAATACGGGGAGAAAATACAAGATCAGGGATTTCATCAATTGTAGATCCAAAGGGGTCATTTACAAAATAACTTGTTCATGTGGCAAAGAATATGTTGGGATTATACGGGAGTTTATATGTTGAATTATACGGGAGTTTAGGCTGAGAATAGGGGAGCATCTGGGGGATGTAGCAAACTCAAGGGACACTACGGTTGCATGGCATGTGAGGAATGACCATGAGGGGAGGCCTGAGTGCCTTTATGGGCATTGAGCTGATTAAAAAACCAATAAGAGGAGGCAATTGGGATCAGAAAATCTTCCAATGTGAGGCCAAGTGGATTTATTATCTTAAGACTGTACAGCCTAACGGACTGAACGAGCAGCAGAATTTTAGCTGCTTTATTTAAGGCAGGTTCCAGTGACCATCGTCAATCTAAAATTGTCCGGGATAAAAACTTCCCCTCCAACCCCCCCCTCTTCCAATAGGCTTTTCCTCTATTTGATCCATCTGGTGTGTAATGAGGATAGTTTGGTTGCACATTTAGTGGTTCCAGATGATTGTCTAAATTAATTACTGGTATCCCAAAAACATCATTGGGATACAGATTTGAATTTCCCCTATTATAATCAATTTACCCCCCTAAAGTACATCTCTAAAAAAAAAAGGGGGGAGCGGAGTGGTATTATTAATTGATCATATCTGTGCTAGGAAGCCGACCACATGAATCTGTTTAGGGGTTTTGTCCATGACTCAATATGTAAGTAAAACTGCTGTCCATTATCCGTGGCAGCGGGCAGGCATGAAACAATGACCCTGTGCTTACCTCGCAACGGGGGACGCCTAATTCATGCGATGCCGTGTGACCCGCAGCCCCAGCATCACGTGATCCCCGACTTCCGGTCTGTGGAACGCACGCCGAGCGTTCCACGGACACACTACAGGAAGTAGGGGAGGGGCTAAAGAGCGAGGCGCATTTAATAAAAGGGATGAGACGCAGGTCTGCGCTCTCCCCACTCGGCTACACCAACGGTGAGGCGGCATGATGTATAACACACTTCTCTGTATCTGAACACAGCGGGACCACTTTCGGACTGTGTCTCCTCCGGATTAGGAGTTGATGCGATACTTCATTAGTAAGTAAGAGGTTGCTTAGTGGGCACTATGTGTATGAATGGAGTACTGGTAGTTATTCTGTTTGTTTGTCTCTTGTGTTTTTCAGTTGAACTTTACTAATAAATTCCCCTGATGAGTCCTGTGATGAGGACGAAACGTGGCATGCATAGGGAATAGGCCCCTAACTAAGGACAGGTTCCGTATGGGGTTGCCCCTGTCAAGGAGGGTGCTCTGTGTCTGCTAGGCAGTTAATGGACTAGTCCCACTCCTTGGCATCACTGTGAGGGAACCTCTGATTAGGGTCACTAGTTATTGCTGCCTATCATATTTGCAAACAAAGCACCCGTCCTCAACACCCTTGGCCACTGCATTGAAGGATACTTTTCTAGTACACACCGTACATTCACCTGCAATCTACACGTCTGGAGGCGGTAGGACTGTATTTTACCTTTGTTCTATCCTCAGGCAACTAGATTGAATATCAATAAGTTTGATGTGTTGGTAGTGGTTCAGTCTTTTGATCTGCTCATTGTCTTTTGGTGTTTTTAACTGTTGAATTATTTTATGGCCTATCTAATAAAAGTAAAATTTTAAGGAAATAAGTATACCCGGTCAACATAGGAATTTCTGTGCCTAGAAACTGTCTAAAAAGTGGCGCAAATTGACGCCGGTTTGGTGCATTTTGACACAAATGGAATTTCTAGGTTTTCTCTAACTTGTTTTAGGCATAGAAGAAAGGGGTGGGGTTTCACTGGGAAAAAGGTGTGGTCCAAGATGCACAATTTTGCACCAAAATTGTGCCACAATTCGGGTGTAAAAATCTGTCTCAAAGCAGGTTAACCAATAGTTGGTATAGAGTAAAAAAAAAAACTATCTATCAGATCAGATCTATCATCCAGCCTAAGCCCCTGTAATAAATCTGGGGCAGGCCTAGACAGCCATCACCATTTATAGGATTAATAATCTAGGCCATTGTTTGCAAATTGGAGGCTCTCCTCCAGAAGGAAGAAAACTATCTCCATAGTCCTACCTATAGGTAGTTACCTGGTTAGTCAATGTCCAACCCATAAAAAAGCCTTGGAACTAGACTTTTGATTTTGCCAAACCATAGGCACCCAACCTTAGTCATATCAAGGCTCATTTATGGGTCACTCTTACTTACAAGATAGCTCCTTATAGGTGACGCTAGAGAGACTATTTTTTACCTAATTTGCATTTGTTTTCCAATGGATTTTCCCCTGTAAAACTCCCTACACCAGCTGGAAGAAAATACTAGTCTACAGACCCTAAAGGAAGGTCTTCCAATGCAGGGCTACAATCAACCCCAGACCTAAGACTCTTTTTACATCTTTATTTTTTCTATTTGCTTATCAGATTTGCTTTTGAAGAAAAACCCAGAACCATCCAATTGTTTTATACAGGCTAAACAAATGCTAAAGTGTCCCACATCAGTGTTCATATTGTATATGTCATGAAAGCATCAAACACCTGCTGTGAATTTTGCTATTAAGCTCCTTGTTAGAGAACAGCAAGTTGTGCAAAAAGTTCTGAAACACTAAACAGTTGGACATGTGTATTCAGAAGGTTAGAGAAGGTCACGTTACCTTCACCTGTAAAGGTCCGAGGGCATTTTAGGTTCATCCTGAAATTTCACCCACACGCCAAATATCCTGAACTTTTTGCGAATAGTGTATATATATATATTTGTATACATACAGTGGATAAAAAAAGTCTACACACCCATGTTAAAATGTCAGGTTTCAAACTTAAATCTTTTAGGTGGAGGGAAGAAAACAAAACAATGAAAATAATGTGGTTGCATAAGTGTGCACACCCTCTTATAACTGGGGATGTAGCTGTGTTCAGAATTAAGCAATCACATTCAGAATCCTGTTAACTAGGAGTCGGCATACACCTGCCATCATTTAAAGTGCCTCTGATTAACCCCAAATAAAGTGCAGCTGCTCTAGTTGGACTTTCCTGAAATTCTCTTAGTCACATCCCACAGCAGAAGCCATGGTCCACAGAGAGCTTCCAAAGCATCAGAGGGATCTCATTGTAGAAGGTATCAGTCAGGAGAAGGGGACAAAAGAATTCCCAAGGCATTAGATCTACCATGGAACACAGTGAAGACAGTCATAATCAAGTGGAGAAGATATGACACAACAGTGACATTACCGAGAACTGGACGTCCCTCCAAAACTGATGAAAAGTCGAGAAGAAAACTGGTCTGGGAGGCCACCAAGAGGCCTACAGCAACATTACTGGAGCTGCAGGAATATCTGGCAAGTCCTGGCTGTGTGGTCCATGTGACAACAATCTCCCGTATTCTTCATATGTCTGGGCTATGGGGTAGAGGGGCAAGACAAAAGCCTTTTCTTACCAAGAAAAACATCCAAGCCAGGCTACATTTTGCAAAAACCTATCTGAAGTCTCCCAAAAGCATGTGGGAAAAGGTGTTATGGTCTGATGAAACCAAGGTTAAACTTTTTGGCCATAATTCCAAAAGATATGTTTGGCGCAAAAACAACACTGCACATGACCAAAAGAACCCCATCCCCACAGTGAAGCATGGTGGTGGCAGCATCATGCCAAGGGGCTGCTCTTCTTCAGCTGGAACTGGGGCCTTAGTTAAGCTAGAGGGAATTCTGAACAGTTCCAAATACCAGTCAATATTGGCCAAAACCTTCCGGCTTCTGCTAGAAAGCTGAACATGAAGAGGAACTTCATCTTTCAGCATGACAACGACCCAAAGCATACATCCAAATCAACCAAGGAATGGCTTCACCAGAAGAAGAATAAAGCTTTGGAATGGCCCAGCCAGAGCCGAGACCTGAATCCGATTGAAAATCTGTGGGGTGATCTCAAGAGGACTGTGCCCAGGAGATGCCCTCGCAATCTGACAGATTTGGAGTGTTTTTGCAAAGAAGAGTCAAAATGTGCCATGCTGATAGACTCCTACCCAAAAAGACTGAGTGCTGTAATAACATCAAAAGGTGCTTCAATAAAGTATTAGTTTAAGGGTGTGCACACTTATGCAACCATATTATTTTATTTTTATATTTATTCTTCTCTCTACCTAAAAGATTTCAGTTTGTTTTTCAATTGAGTTATACAGTTTATAGGTCACATTAAAGGTGGGAAAAGTTCTGAAATGAATTATCTTTGTCTAATTTTTTTACATCACAGAAACCTGGCATTTTAACAGGGGAGTGTAGACTTTTTATATCCACTGTATATATATATATATATATATATATATATATATAAGCATTTCTTTATAAAGTCTTTAATTGCCCCACTTTTTCCCATGGATCCTAGAAACCTTGACAGAACTGTAACGAGGCTCTCAGATCCGAGCCGCTCCTTTAACCTTGCGAAATAATAAAAAAAATGTTAAATACTCCAAGAGCATCGCTTATTTTTCTTTGGAGGTAAATTGTTTTGCGTAGACATTATGGGAGTCTTTGACAGCCACATGAAATTGAAGTGAAATTTCCACTTCATTCAGAGCCGGGATGTAGATGGGAGGCAATTTTCCCTCTCAGTTAAAACCGAAGGCTCAGTCACTGATATCGCACTCAATCAAAAACGACAGGCTATTTCTATTAAAGTTTCAGCTTGAATTGAGACTAACTAGAATGATTTTCCTATTGCTAATATTTCATTCAACTGCTGCAATACTTAGAATATTTGAAATCTGATTTTAAAAAAATTGAACATTGTGTAAATTGAAAAGGGACCTGTTTGTATAATTTACCCCATTTGAATAGGACTCCATTTACTTTCCTTCCGTCCATAAAATGACCCCTCCCCCCTTTCCTGCAATAACTTTGATTTAGTCATTGACAAAGGAAAGGGAGACGGATGGCAACTAGAGATGAGCGAATCGAACCCCACGAAGTGGAATTCGATCCGAATTTCAGGATAAATTGCACTCGCCTAGAAGTCGAATTTCCTCGTGCTTCGTATCAGCGAATCGATTTACCCTGAAATAGTATAAAAAACAAAAAAATTCTAACTTACCTCCTCCATTTGCTCCCGACTGGCCGCCAGCCTCCATCTTGCTTGAAGATCTCGGGCAAAATCCCGTGCGGCGCGAGATTACATTATCACGCCGGCCAGCGTGATGACGTCATACGCCACCACGCCAGTCGTCATGATGACGTAATCTTGCGCCACACGGGATTGCTTTTTTTATTGTTAATTTTACACTCAGATGCCGCGGTCATGTATGAACGCGGCATATGAGGGGTACAGTTATGAGGGCGGCGCTATCGCAGCTCCCTGTCATTGCACCCTCTACTTACCAAAAAATGTGCTTCGTGACAAAGTAATATTTTTTTTTAATTCGGCAAATCAGCCGAATTAAACTTTTAAGAAATTTGCTTATCTCTAATGGCAGCAGTCACTCTCGGAGGCTGCCGCTCCGGCACCGGTTCGGGTAGTCTCTTTTTTGTATTGGGAAGGGAGATACATTTTTTGATGCATTTCAGATTTAGAAGCTGAGAGCTTAAAACGTAGCACAACACAGGTCAAGAGCCGTTCTCCGGGTTGTCAAATAATAAGTCTGCTACTAAAAGTCAAATTGTCCTGCGGCTTCGAAGCAGAAAACATTCATTGCATCCTAATCAAAAACCTTTAAAAGCAATGATGATGATACATTACTTTTATACAACTCACATCTACAAGTGACTTATCATTATGTTATCTCTCTATTTAAATTGTATGCAAATTTTTGCAACCACGTTTTAAGTTATATATTTTTTTTAAAAAAAAGCTACTTTGCAAATATTCTCATCTCCTACTGTTGTATATGTGTGAATTGTATATAGGTCCTATGCAGGCCTATGTGTCTCCATGGTGACAGACCACAACTAAAAACTGTTTGCGGTCAGATCTTTCACCTGTATTATGCAACTATTACTCAACTACATATATATATTGTGACACAGTGAGAAGTTTTGTCTGGGAAAACAGATATTTTCCACCCAGCATGTGCTACTGGGTTGATTTACAGCCAGGTAAGGTCAAATACTGGACCAGATTTTAAGTGCCGATCCGTGTTTTGGCTTCGATAGTCTGCTGGCAGTGTCAGGAGCCTGGCCATGTAAGGGCTGACTGTCCCCATCGGGTTGAGCCCATATACACAAACTATGGCTACCATCAGTCGCTATATGCCAGGAGGCTGTGTGTAACAGATACCCCAGAGTCTCTAGATAATTTGTGCCAGGTGGAAGTGGGAGACACTCCGGCAAAGGCTCTGCTGGACTCAGGGAGTCTGGTGTCCCTAGTAAGGGCTCCCCTGGTACGGGCAGCAGAGTATACTGGCCAGAAAGTCGGGGTGATGTGCATCCACGGAGACTTAAAAGACTACCCCACCGCGCTGGTGTCTCTAACTAAGGTGGCCGGTAGATGGACCCACGAGGTGGCTGTCGCCACAAATCTACATTATGAACTCATAATGGGGAGAGACTTCCCAGGCTTCCCGGCACTGTGGCCTGCTATGAGAGTGACTGATACCCATGAGACAGGGGTAACCCTAGCAGAGTGGCCCGGCTCAGCGGGGAGACCAGAACCCTGGGAACCTGAGACCGAAGGTCCAGCGGTAGGGGTGACCGCCACTTCAGTGGAAGAGGGGGAGACAACCCCGCTAAGTGTGATGGTGGGAGACCTGGAGGACTTGCTGCCGGGTCCTGAATTGGAAGACCTCAATGTCTCCAGGGATAATTTTGGTACCGCCCAACGTTGGGCCCCAACCCTATCCCGCGCCTGGGAAAATGTGTTAATAGTAGATGGTGAACCACAACAACCTGGGGCAGAGTCAGTGTTTCCCCATTTTGTGGTTCATCAGGATATGCTGTGTCTGGTAATCCAACTACTGGGTGAGCCTATTGAACAGTTGGTGGTCCCCAAGGCTTATCGCAAGCTTGTGTTAGAGATCTAGCCCACCAACAGGTTCTTGGGGGTCAACTGAGGCTGCAGAAAACTCAGGATCATATTCTACAGCGGTTTTACTGGTCCAGCATATTCAAAGAAGTGGAAGTCTTGCCCGACCTGCCAGATAACTAGCCCCCAGCCACATTTCCGTAGTCCCCTGGTGCATCTCCTGATTATCGAAGTGCCGTTTGACCGAATAGCTATGGAACTCATAGGCCCAGTACCGAAGTCCGCCAGAGAGCATCAACACATCTTAGTCCTAATCTTAGTTCTAGACTACGCCACTCGGTATCGTGAGGCGGTGCCACTGCGACATACCTTGGCCAAACTCATAGCTAAGGAATTAATTGAGATGTTTTCCCGAGTAGGACTACCTAAAGAGGTTTTGACCGACTAAGGGACCACTTTTATGTCCAAGGTGATGAGGGAACTCTGTAAGTTGCTGCACGTCCGTTTACCATCCGCAAGTAGACGGTCTGGTAGAAAGGTTTAACCAAACATTAAAAAATATGTTGAAAAGGTAGTGGCTAAAGATGGGAAGTACTGGGACCTCCTTTTGCCCTATCTCATGTTCGCAATGCGAGAGGTACCCCAGCCCTCTACTGGGTTCTCGCCCTTCGAACTGCTATATGGCAGACACCCTCGCGATCTCTTGGACGTGGCCAAAGAGGCGTAGGAACAACAACCCACTCCATATAAAAGTGTCATTGAGTACGTTACCCAGATGCAAGATCGGATAGAGACAGTGTTGCTGTCACGGCCTATGGTGTATGCTGTGACACTGTTGCCACACTTGCGGTTGCCCGCGGCAACGTGTTGCTGTGAGAGCATGCGGTGGCAGTGTCTCGGCCTTCTGGGTGATTGCTGTGACATGGTTGCCGCGCATGCTGTTGCCGGTGGTTATGTGTTTGGTATGCTTGTGTGTGCACTTCCCCTTTAAGTTGTAGCCTCCCTCTGTCCTGTCTGGTGCTTTAAGGGTTAACTCCCTGACTGGGTGTGGTCTCTTGGCTTATATCTTCTGCGGTTTCCTGGCTGGAAACAGAGGAGGAAACAACTCAAAGGGGAAGTGCACACACCAGTATAAAAAGCTAAGGCACACACCACAAAGGCCGTGACACTGTCCCCGCATGCCGAAACAGCAACACGTTGCCACGGGCAACAGCAAGCGTGGCATAAGTGTCCCAGCGCACACTAAAGGCCGTGACAGTTGCCTCTTGTTAGGGAGCATATGGAGGCCGCTCAGCGAGTCCAGAGTCGGGTATATAATCGCCAGGCTCGGGTCTGGATCTTTAACCCGGGGGATCGGGTTTGGGTTCTGGTGCCGACTGTAGACAGTAAGTTCCTGGCTAGATAGCAGGGGGCCTACAAGGTACTCGAGAAAATTGGAGATGTAAACTACAAGGTACACCAGCCAGGGCGGCGAAAGCCGGAGCATGTTTTCCATGTGAATTTACTCAAACCGTGGAAAGATAGGGAAACCTGTACAGAAGACAGCTGTCACGGCCACGGTTTTGGCCGTGACTCCTTGGGAGCCGCATACAGTTGCCCGCGGTTTGGGTTGTTGTTTCAACCGCAGCTTGAGGCTTGATGTTGTTTGCCTCAAGTGCGGTTGCCGCGGACAACAGGTATGTGTGCGGTCCCTTTGGAGTTTGTGTGCGTGTATGTATGCACTGTTGTTAGTCTGTGTGCACTCTGTGTATTGTGTGGTGTGCACGGACACCTTTCCTGCACTGTGGTTGCCCGTGGCAACGTTTGTCATTGTGTACATGTGGTGGCAGTGTCCCGGCCTTGGGGCTGACTCCCAGGACACGGTTGCCACCCATGTCGTTGCCTGTGGCAACAACCACAGTGTGTTTGTTGTGTTGGACACTTTCCCTTTAAGTTGGTGTTTTCGGCTCAGTCGAATATTCGACGGACATTACTGAACATTCAGATGGGTGGGGAGGGTGCTCATTCCATCCTGTCCTTGGACGCTGAGAAAGCGTTTGACAGGGTGGAATGGGCATACCTCTGGAAGGTTATGCATGAGTTTAATCTGGGAGAAAAATTCATTAGATGGGTACAGCTTCTATATAATAACTCGAAAGTCAGGGTAAAAATTAATGGAGTAATATTAGAATCGATACCTTTGCAGAGGGGAACCCGTCAGGGGTGTCCACTCTCCCCATTATTGTTTGCCATATTTGTTGAGCCGCTGGCTTGTAAGGTCCGAGTAGATGATAAAATAAGGGGGTTTGGGGGCAATGGCGCACTGGATAAGATATGCCTTTACGCTGATGATATCTTGTTTTTTGTGGAAGGGGGGGTACCAATGGTACTGTACCTGATGGAAATAGTAAATCAGTTTGGTCTTATTTCCGGCTTTAGGGTGAACTGGACAAAGTCGGTATTGCTCCCAATTGGCCAGGAAATCGGGCCGGAGGAAATAAATCTTAAAGTCCTGAAACCCACGGAGTCGTTTGAATATCTAGGTATCAAAGTTAGCTTGAGGATACAGGAGTATCTAGAACTTAATATTGAGCCTCTTTTAAAAAGGGTTAGGGAAAAGACAAGTACTTGGCAAAAATTGTTAATCCGACAAGTGGATCGAATCGCGATTATAAAGATGGTTCTGCTACCACAGATTCTGTATGTTATTTCCTCCTGCCCAGTTTGGATAGGGGACCACTTTTTCAATTCGTTAGAGGGAGTTATAAATGACCTTATTTGGGGGAGAAAAAGGGTCAGGCTGAAACAAAAATACTTATGGCTAGATGAAGAAGATGGCGGCCTGTCCGTTCCGTGTATTCGGGGTTATTACTATGCATCCCAGCTTCAGTGGTTAATGATGGAGGATGATAGACTGCGTCGTTTTTTGGAAGGGGAATTGGGAGGTCTCCAATATAACATCATTAGTACTCTAGAAACTGGAGTGATAAAAATAAAGGGTAGGCAGTGCCCAATTAGTAATATGATACACCTAGTTTGGGTTAATGTTAAAAAATTATTAGGAATAAATCACACATTAAAATTTTCCCCCATCTGGGGAAATCTAAATTTAAAAGAATTTTGGAAGTTCGAAGATTTTGTATTTTGGGATAAAAAGGGTATTAGGTTTGTGCCCCAGATGGTGGTGGAAGGACAGTTGAAGACACTAGAGGAAATGGGTCTAAGTATAGATAAAGATTGCCTCACATGGTTTAGATATGCTAGATTAAAACATGCATTTGATAAAACTGAGAATAGCGAATATTTTATCACGAAACACTCAGAGTTTGCTGAATTTTGCTATCAGGGAATTGGGAGCAAAGTATCAATCTCACAGATTTATAAAAAAAATTAAGAAGGGATTAGGGGGGGTGACTAGATTTAATAGTGAAAAGAAATGGGCACAAGAGGTGGAACCCCCAACGCTGGAATGGAGAAGTATTTATAAGAATGTAAAAAGGAGTACCATCTCCAGTAGCTTCCGATTGACGCAGTTTTTTATCCTCCATCGGACCTATATTACCCCCAGGGTATTGAGTAAGATGTACAAAACAGGGGAGGCAAAATGTTGGAAGTGTGGAGAGGAGAGAGCTGATTTTGTGCATTTGATTTGGCTCTGCTCGATTGTACAGGGGTATTGGACCCAAGTTTTTCAGGACCTTGGGAGAGAGATAGGGAAACCCGCACCTCTGGAGATCAGGGTAGCAGTACTGGGAGATATTAGAAGAATTGGGGCGGATAAAGAAAGTGAAAGGAAATGGGAAAAAGGGTTAATGCTGGCACGTGTCGTACTGGCTAGACTCTAGAGGATGGGGAGCGGATAGCCCGCCAAGTGTGGTAGAGTGGAAAAATTTATGTGAAAGGGTGCATAGATATGAGAAAGCTAGCCAGGTGAAACTGGTGGGTGACTAGGAGCAGAAAGAGGTAAAAGGAAAAAAAAAAAAAAAAGGGGGGAGCATATATATAAATTCTTGAAAAGAGGTCATGGAAAGGAAATACCTCGAAGATGCTCCCAAGACAACCAAGAGGGTGGAGGTGAGGGTGGCGGGAGGGTGGGGGAGGGGATGGGATGGGGGGGGTAAAAGGTTCTTCTTTTTCTGTGTTTTTGTATTTATTGCGAAGCAAATGTAAAATGGGTGGGGAAAATTTCTCTCCTTGCGATCCTTTGTAGCGCATGATGGTGTATATTTGTATATCTGTAGTGTCTACCCCCTATCTTTGTCTTGTTTTAATGAGAAGAAGAAAATGAAATGATAAATAAATATAATTCAAAAAAAGTTGGTGTTTTCCCTTTCCTGTGGTGCTGGAAGGGTTAACTCCCTTCCCAGTGTGTGTGATGTCACTGGGTGTGTCTGACCATTGGGTGTGGCCTCTTTGGCCTATAAAGCCTCTCACTTTGGCATGGCTCAGTAGGTTGCTTCAGTCATGCTTTGCTGTTGAAGCCTCCTGTGATTTCCATCTTCTTGTAAGGGCCACCCTGCTGGTCATAAGTTCTAATACCGTGATGTGTTGTTGATGTCTTGTGTCTTTGGTTTTTGTGCAGCTATGGATGTCCTGGTCCCGGTGTGTCTTCATGTGTGTGCTGTTTACCTTTGTCTGTGTGGATAGCCTTTCCTTAGCACGGGTTCCAGTCAGCAAGGCTGAGACAGGTTTGTGTGGAACTGTTTGTTTCACCTGTCTTATCCATAGTCCTGTTTATGTACCCCCCTTCTTCATGCTGCTTGGTCAGTGAGACTCCTGCTCCTCCGTGCCTAGGAGGAGTGCGTTGTCTTACCCTGCTCCTTAGCCCAGGGACCGGTCGGAGGGTAAGTCAGGGATCCGAGGTTCCTGCGCATGGGTCCTCCTACCATCAAGGTCGGTCCATGCAGGTAGGAGACAGGGTCAGCGTTAGGGACGCAACAGGAGGTGACCTGCTCCCTGATTCTGTGTTCCTGGCGAGTAGCGACTTGACATCTTCCGTCACCGCACGGCTGAGGATTTCCCCCATCCTCAGCCGTGACAACAGCCCGCAACCGGGTTTTCTAGGAGAAGAGGTACCGACCCCTCTGTCTGATGCAAGAGAATCGGCTGCCACAGTGAAGATTGCTGACAGCCTCTCCTCTAAACAGACTCAGGAGGTCAGGGAGTTCATTAGTCGGAAGACGGATGTGTTCTTGGACCTCCCTGGACGCATTTCCATAATCCAGCATGATATTGTCACTGAGCCTCAGGCAAAAGTCAGACTAAAACCATACCGGGTGCCCGAGGCTCGGCGACAAGCCATTTCGGAGGAAGTGCAGCTAATGTTGCAGCTAGACGTCTTTGAGGAGTAAAAAGTGAGTGGGCCAGTCCTATAGTATTGATACCCAAGCCGGACGGGACGTTGCGGTTTTGTAACGACTTTTGAAAACTTAACGAGGTTTCCAAATTCAATGCGTATCCCATGCCCCGGGTGGATGAGCTCATCGAGATGTTAAGACAAGCCCGGTATTTTTCTGTTTTGGACCTCACACCAGTTAGGTTGCATTCACATAACGTTTTTACCATCTGTTTAAGGTCTCATGCACACGACAGTTGTTTTTCTCGGCCTCCGTTCCGTTTTTTTTGGGGATATGATGGGGACCCATTCATTTCAATGGGTCAGCAAAAAAATGCTGATAGTTCATCCGTTTGTGTTCCGCGTCCGTTGTCCGTGTTTCCCTTCAGCAAAAAAAATAGTGCATGTCCTACTTTTTTCACATTTGCGGACAAGGATAGGCATTTATTACAAGGGATCTGTGAAAAAAAATGGATCCTCCAAAAAAAAAAAATGGATGCCGCATCAGTTTTTTGGGGTGGACGCACAATTTGCAGACGCAAAAAACAACTGTTGTGTGCATGTAGCCTAACGTATACATTAATCGGATGCCTCAGACTGATGCTTTTTTTTGGTTTTTTTTACTGGCGGGATACAAGGACATGGTGCGCTGCGTTTTTGTATACGTCAAACAAAGGCATAAATGTCATGTGACCCCTCCCCCTATAGGTGGGATTTTAAAGCAGAACAGTACACATACATCATATAGACACAACAAATGCAGCACACATACAATACTTATACAACAACCACACACCAACTACACAACACACATAAGGCATCCATACAGTACACAAACATACATCACACATACAGCACATATATAGCACCTATACAGGCTTGGCATTTCTGGGGCCCCAAGTTATGTCTGGGGGCCCTAATCAGGACAGCCAGCCAGGAATCGCGATTCCCAGCAGCAGTTCCCTTTCTGTCCACAACTGTATCATCATCCTCTGGACGCAGATAGAGTTGAAAGTTGTGCCCTGGG
Organism: Bufo bufo; assembly: GCF_905171765.1. Lineage (NCBI taxonomy): Eukaryota > Metazoa > Chordata > Amphibia > Anura > Bufonidae > Bufo > Bufo bufo. Next base: position 227,006,104 of record NC_053395.1, on the reverse strand, counting down.
CCAATTCTACCTCTTTTACTGCCTGAGGGGAAAACTGAAATGGGAGCCCACCCCCTCAATCCCCCCTTCCTGTGCCAAATTCATAATTTACCCCATAAACCCAATCCTACTGCTCAAGTCATATTTGAATTAGACACTACATACATACAGTACACATACCCCTCACATCCAGGGACGTCTCCTCTGATAGAGACTTTCTTTTTCCTGTTCTTCATGTGGAACAGACCGCCATGACAAAGTATTCCAGCCGCAACTTAGATTCCTCGCTTTTCATTCTCCCCCTCCTGGTGCACCGACATAGTCATCCCCAATACTGTGCCCGCTGTGCTCCCCAATGCCCCCAAATACTATACTAAATATATACTATAAATAACAGCACCATACAGATACACCCAAAGTGCTACAAAAAGTCCCACCAAAAGTAATAATTTTATCCCAGACTGCCCTCACTGGTAATAGTGCCACCAACTGTGATAATGCTCTCCAATAGTGCCCATTAGTAGCAATGCCCTCAATAGTGTGTCCAATAATAATGCCCCACAGTACCCCAGTAGTAGTATTGCAGTTATAATGCACCCTGCTGCCCCTTGTAATTTTAATGCCCCCCCAGTATTTATAATCCCCCCTGTGGTGCCCTCAGTATTTATGTCCCCAGTCATCCCCCCTGTAGTAATATAATGCCCCCCAACAGTACTACTTTATTTATAATGCTTTCCCCCCTGTACTGCCCCCAATAATGACCCCTGTATTTTTAAAATACCCTCAGTAGTGGCCCTTGTATTTTTATAAAGTTGCCCCGCAGTGCCTTCTTTAGGGTATGGCTTCAGGGAGCGGCCGTGATCCGGTCAGGTTGCGGCTGTCCTGGGCAGTTAGCCCACAGCGCGGTATTGAAGGCGCCACGCGGCCACTAACAATGAAGACCGACTATACAGTTCAGTCTTCATTAGTTAAATGAACGGAAGCTGCGGGCTAATTGGCAACACAGTTATTACCTGCAGCACAGCCACAACATCACCGGATCACAACCGCTCCGCGTGGCCGTACCCTTATTTGTAATATCTTCCCCTTTTTTCCGCCCCCAGTAAATTTTTAATGTCTCCAGCTTTAATGTTGCACCGCCTAAAGACCTGGCGGATGAGGTCACATTGATCGTGACCGCCTGCGCTGCTGTACTGATTCAGAGGCCTCAGACTAAACAGCAGAATCGTCAGCGTGATTTATTTTATTACATTTATGTGCTTTTGATGTGTTAATAAGCTAGTCAAGCACACATAGAGAACATATGCAACACTCATACAACAGCCATACAGCATGCAAATACAGTGCAAATATCATAATGTGCAGGGGTAACACACACTCTTAACTCAAATTTCTTAACTCATTGCGTTATCTTGAAATAAAAGCCATTGAAAAGCAATTGCATTTAGTTGCATTTAGTTTAGATAGCCTGTCCCATAAAGCATGTGTGTTAACCCTGCTACATCCGTTCATTATGGTAATAAAAGGTTAAAGAACAAGAAAAAACAATGTGTATAAATTGAACTGTAAAGAAAGCAAGAAATGACAAAAAAAAGCATTTAAATCACTAAAACAGGAGGGTAGCGAGGAAGCACTGAAAAACTATAAGGAAAAAAATTGAATATGTAAAAAACAAATAAAAGCAGCCAAACTAGAAACCGAGAGATTAATTGCCAAAGAGAGAAAAGCTAACTCTAAAATGTTCTTCAATTATATAAATGGAAAAAAGTATAAATCTGAAGGTGTCGGCCCTCTACAGAGTAATGAGGGGGGAGTCGCAGAGAGCGACGAGGAAAAAGCAAAGCTGTTAAATATTTTTTTCTCCAATGTATTTACTGAGGAAAATAAACTGTCAGATGAAATGCAGAATGTAAAAGTAAATTCCCCATTAAAAGTGCCCTGTCTGACCCAGGAAGAAGTACATCAGCGACTTAAAAAGATTAAAATAGATGCTGTCACTAGTGGGGTATTACAGGGGTCAGTATTGGAGGGGTCACTGTCACTAGTGGGGTACCACAGGGGGTCAGTATTGGGCCCTATTCTTTTCAATATATTTATTAATGATCTTGTAGAAGGCTTGCACAATAAAATATACATTTTTTCAGATGACACTAAACTGTGTGAAGTAATTAACACAGAAGAGGACAGTATACTGCATATATACTACAGAGGACAGTATACTATATATATATATACTACAGAGGACAGTATACTATATATATACTACAGAGGACAGTATAATGTATATATACTACAGAGGACAGTACACAGCTACAGATGGATCTGGATAGATTGGAGTCTTGGGCTGAGAAGTGTCAGATGAGGTTTTAACACTGACAAATGTAAGGTTATGCACATGGGAAGGAATAATGCAAGTCACCCGTACATACTAAATGGTAAAACACTGGGTAACAGCAAACAGCAAACTAAGCTGTAGAAACCAGTGTCAGGCAGCTGCTGCCAAGGCCAATAAGATAATGGGTTGCATCAGAAGGGGCATAGATGGCGGTGATGAGAACATAGTCCTACCACTTTACAAATCAATATTCAGACCACACATGGAGGACTGTGTACAGTTCTGGGCTCCTGTGAACAAGGCAGACATAGCAGAGCTGGAGAGGGTTTAAAGGAGGGCAACTAAACTAATAAATGGAATGGGCGACTACAGTACCCTGAAAGATTATCAAAATTAGGGTTATTCACTTTAGAGAAAAGATGGCTGAGGGGAGATCTAATAACTACGGTATGTATAAATATATCAGGGGTCCGTACAGAGATCTCTCCCATCATCTATTTATCCCCAGGACTGTGACTGTGACGAGGGGACATCCTCTGCGTCTGGAAGAAAGAAGGTTTGTACAAACACATAGAAGAGGATTCTTTACGGTAAAATCTAGAGATGAGTGAATTAAAAAAAAGAATCGATATAGCCGGTTCGCTGAATTTTTGGAAAAAATTTGGTTCGATCTGAATTTATTTGTGGCTAATTGTGCTAAAAAAACGGCTATTTCCTGTCTGCAGAGAGTCTTTACAGTGGTGTAGAACACTGTGCCTGTATAGTGGTGTAGAACTCTGTGCCTGTGTAGCGGTGTAGAGCACTGTGCCTGTATAGTGGTGTAGAGCACTGTGCCTCTATAGTGTAGAGCACTGTGCCTCTATAGTGTAGAACACTGTGCCTTGCAGTAACACACATAGGGAGTCTGCTGTGGTAGTGAAATAATACTGTGAGTCCGTATGACATGCAGATGACAGGCCTCGCTCTTAGAATCACTGCACACTTCACTTATTAGGGCAGTCACGGGCCAAAACTGACCAAATAACTCAAGTGTGAACTCAGCCTTACAGGTCAATATTAGCGCCAAGAAGAAGCGCACTCCTTTTACACCGTCATCAGCTGATTCCACATAGATGTCTACAGAACCTGTTCTATTAAACGCTTATACAAGTAGAACCCCCGACAGAGTGGAGAGGGTGTCAGCAGTAAGTGTGTGTTGACATCACTGATTATTTAGCACTTCCTCTCATCCGTCAGAACAATAACCCAAAAAAACTGATCCTGTCTGTTGAGCATCCGCCTTCACTCGGTCAGAATTTTGTCAGTAATCCATCAGTATTGCTAAAGCCAATAAAACAGGAGTGGATCCAAATTAGACATGACACGTGAATGGAATATTTGCATGTTTTCTGTGTTTTATAACCACTCCTGCTTTTGGCTACCAAATCATGAGCCAATTCTGATGGGACCATACAGGCCTTACAGCTGCTACACAGACAGGATCCATTGTGCGTCTCATTTTTCCTTCCTTCTAACAGATCAGAAGAACGGTCAAATAAATGATGATGTCAGCCAGGCCGAAAGGCAAAATAGTGGCCCAGTCATGAAGTGGGGATGGTGGGAATAGCATGAGAAGTCCACAGAGTGGCCCAATGACAGAGTCTGGAGGTGGCAGCAGCATCAGGAGAAGGCCACAGAGCGGCACAATGACAATGTGGAGGTGGCAGCAGCATCAGGAGGAGGCCACAGAGCAGTACAATGACAGTGTGGAAGTGGCAGCAGCAGCTTCAGGAGACCACAGAGTGGCAAGGTGACATAGTGTGGAGGTGACAGCAGCATCAGGAGACCACAGAGTGGCAAGGTTCAGGTCCTGCTCCAGGTCTAGCTGCTGGTGAGTAGTTTCTTCACCAGGCAGGTGAAGAAATCTGCTCATCAGCGACTCTAGACTCAAGTTGCTGCTGATGGAGCTGGAACTGCTCCTATCCCCCCACCCTGCCACATCAGCCATGGCAGAGGAACGTGAGCGCAGAGGGCCCCCCTGGTCAGACCTGCGAGAGGATGGACGATGGCGCAGATAGGCAGCGGCCAACTCGCTACATAGGATGTCTTTATAGTAGTTCAGTTTGTCCTCCCTCTCAGCGGGTGTAAAAAAGGCCCCCAATTTGGACCGGTAGTGAGGGTCCAAGAAGGTGGAGAGCCAGAAGTCATCCCTCTGCCGAATGGTGACAATTCGGCTGTCACTACACAAACAAGTGAGCATGCATCGGGCCATTTGTGCAAGTAACTCTGAGAGACTCTCTGCCTCCATCTCCACTGCATACTGCCACGGTGTGTCTGGGTCCTCTGCCTCGTCTTCCTCATCGCCTTGTTGCTCCTCTGGCTGCTCCTGCTCCTCCTCTATCACCTGTGTGTAAAAACCACCCATTTCGCTACACATTGCTTGTGCTCCAATGTCCTCCTCCTCCACCAGTTCACCCCCCACAGGGCTCGTGTGGCCGTGAGATCTAGTCGCCATGTCTCCAGTCCCCTGACCAGCCAGATTTACCAGCATCTGTTTCAGTAATCCAGGGAATAGTCGTCACCTGGACCAAGGGCGCACCCGCACGAGGAGGACATGAGACCAAAGCGTAAGTAAAGCAAATCCCAGCGAGTGTTTGTAACGAACTTCAAGGTTTTATTATTTCATATTATATCCAATCAATACATGGACGCGTTTCAGCATATACAGCTTTCATCAGCATAAACATAGAAAGTAAATCTCCATCCTTATATAGCAATACAATTCACATAATCAATGACATCAGAAGCCCATCTGCGTGCGGTAAGTCACATGATTCAATAGCAACCAAACATAATTTCCTAGTTACATATTAACAAATCACCATGTCACTACTAAACAATAATCATTAGTGTATAAATAAATAAACAAACAGAAGCTTAACTTGATGCAGCTCATATTTCATCTTTGATTCGCCATCTGTTACAGGACAAGAAGCAGTGGAATGACGTTATTCATCCCGTAGTCCTGGCAACTGACCAATAACGTGGTCTCATCAAAGGGCCTGAGCAAACGGCAGGTGTCATGCATGAGCTGCCACTGGCTGACATCGAAGTAACACAGAGGAGTACTCCTGTCTGCTTGGATCATTCAGAAATCATTTATGGCCTTTCTCTGTTCGTATAGTTGGTCCAACATATGGAGGGTGGAATTCCAATAGGTGGAAACATTGCATATCAGCCTATGCTGGGGGATGCCGTTCTGCCGCTGCAGCTCAAGTTATGTGTGCTTTGTGGTGTACGAGTGGCTGAAGTACATGCAAAATTTCCTGAACCGCTTGGCAACCAGATTGAACACGTATGCCATGCAAGGCGCAGCACCGACACCATGTTCTTCCCATTGTCGGTCACCATGGTTTCGATTTCGAGTTGTCGCGGAGAAAGCCAGGACTCAATTTTTTTATGAAGGACACGGAGCAGTTCCTCCCCTGTGTTACTCTGTTTGCCCAGGCAAACGAGGTGCAGAACAGCGTGACACCGCCGTGCCCTGCACATGTGGTATGCTGGAGGGGCACTGTGAATTGTCCCTGCAGTGGAGGCTGAGGACAGGGTGGAGGATGAGAAGGCAGAGGCGGACATTGTCACAGGATCAACAGCATGACAACGTGGAGGCGGAAGCGGCATCACCTGGCCAAGTTGCTGGTGTGGCTGTGCAGGAACCACATTCACCCAGTGGGCCGTAAAGGACATGTATTGTCCCTGACCATAGTTACAGCTCCACCCGTCGGCGCTGCCGTGCACTTTGGCAGACACCGACAGGCTCAAGGACATGTGTGTGCAGGGCTGGTACTGCCTTTTTGGCAAAGAAATGACGGCTTGGGACTCTCCACCTCAGCTCGGCACAAGCCATCAGTTCTCTGAAAGGTGCAGAGTCCACCACTTGGAAAGGGAGGGACTGCAGCACCAGCAACTTGGACAAGAGCACATTCAGCTTCTGCGCCGTTGGATGAGTGCACTCATACTGTTGTCTCTTGGCAATCAATTCGGTGATCGATTGCTGACGGAATGACTGATGAGGAGTAGGAGGAGCAGAAGCATCAGGACCAGCAGATGATGGGAAGGACATACAGCTCCCTTCGGCTGAAGTGGTGGAGCCTTGGCTGCCTGAAACCGTGTGCGTGACACTGGGTGATGCAGCGGTTGCTGCGGCAGGCTGTACCACCACATCGGAGCCACGGTTCTCCCAGGCCACTTTATGGTGACACTGCATATGTTGACGCAGGGCCGTGGTGCCAACCTGGCCACGCTTCACCTTCTGCCCACAGATTCTACATATGGCTATTGTGGTAAGGTGCAGGGTATCGTAATGGATGGCAGATACGTGTCACCGAGGTTCCTGGCCTCGGGAAAGTAAGAGCCGGATTTTATGTGTTAACAGCAGAAGCTGTTGACACCTTTAATACTTAGTGTGGCTACAAAGCCAAATCCGGGCCGGCTTTTATTGGGAGTAGGTAAAGAGTTGGGCGGGTGCCTACTCCCCACGTTCCAGGACCAGGTTTTGGAGCTGGGATTTAAATTCCCAGGCAGCAACCTCAGCTGGGAGGAGAAGGAAGGAAATCACTGTGAGCCTGGGTGGTTGTTTGAAGTGTGTGGAGCTGAGGCCTGGACCCCGACAGAGGCGTTCAGAGCACACGGCATCCTGGGGGAAATCTTTATGTGGCTGTGCGATCGGCCAGGACAGGACTCATTTCAGTAAAGGAGCCAGGTGAAGCTCTGTGTTATTTTGTGTGTGAATTAACACCAAGAGACTGTTCTGTTTTTTCTGTTTGAGCAACTGAGAAATAAAAGCTCTTTTTTCTTCATTACCTGGACTCCATTTGCCTCTATACTGCACCCGCACCCCTGTCTACCAGAGTAATTTGCCTCAAAACCGGTGGATGTCATACATTAAGCCGGCAAAGCTGCGCCCTGAGTTCCCTGACAAGATGGAGGCTGTTGTGAAAGCCCTCGTGAAGGCTAACCTGCAGCAGCGGGAGGCGTATAAACAGCAGCAAGAAACGAATCAGCTGCTGTTACAGCATGTAATGGCGTTGCAAGCAGCAGGAGCAACCCCGATCACTTTTGATGCCAGGAAAGCGGTTTGTGCTGCCATTCAAAAGATGGGTTCCTCTGATGATGTCGAGACCTACTTGGCGGTGTTTGAGAAAGTCGCCATCCGGGAGAAGTTGCCGTGAGACCAATGCGCTGATATTCTTGCTCCGTTCCTGTCATCTGGACCACAGCAGGTTTTCCTGTCATCTGGACCACAGCAGGTGACCTTGTCCACGGTGGCCGGCAAGTGGACTCACGAGGTGGCCGTAGCCACTACCCTCCCACACGAACCAGTAATAGGGAGAGACTTCCCCGGTTTCCCATCCCTGTGGCCAGAGGTTAAATGTGATGATACACACAGGTCAGGGGTAGCCTCAAAGTGGCCCTGCTCAGGGGAGAACCCAGAGCCCTGGGAACCTGAGGCCGAAAGGCCCCCAGTGGGGATATCCACCTCTGAGGAGGAGGAGACAGCCCCACTAAATGTGATAGTAGGAGACGTGGAGGAGTTGCCACCAGTACCGGAGTTGGCAGACCTCAACGTCTCTGGTGAAAATTTTGGTACTGCACAGCACCGGGATCCCACCCTGACTCGGGCCTGGGAAAATGTGGTGATAGTAGAGGGTGAGCCGCAACAACTGGGGGCGGAATCTATGTTTCCCCGGTTTGTCGTTCCCCAAGAATTGCTATACCTGCTATATCTGTTACGAGGGGAGCAAATTGAACAGTTGCTGGTGCCTAAGCCTTACCGTAAGCTCGTATTAGAATTAGCCCACCAACATGTTCTTGTGTTTAAAAAGGTGGCACAGTATTGTGAGTCTTGCCCAACTTGCCAGATTACTAGCCCCCAGCTCCATTTCCGCAGTCCCTTGGTACCCCTCCCGATCATCGAGGTACCGTTTGAGCGTATCGCGATGGACCTCGTAGGCCCCGTCCCGAAGTCCGCTAGGGGTCACAAACACATTCTGGTAATCTTGGATTATACCACACGGTACCCCGAGGCGGTGCCACTTCGTCATACGTCGGCTAAGTTAATAGCCCAGGAGTTAATGGAGATATTTTCCCGAGTGGGGCTCCCTAAAGAGGTATTGACTGACCAGGGGTCCCCGTTTATGTCCACGGTCATGAGGGAGCTATGTAGGTTGTTATGCATAAAACAGTTGCGGATGTCCGTGTACCACACGCAGACAGACGGCCTCGTAGAAAGGTTCAACCAGACTCTAAAAAATACGTTAAAACGAGTGGTATCTAAGGATGGGAAGGATTGGGATCTTCTGTTGCCCTATCTTATGTTCGCAGTGCGAGAAGTGCCCCAGGCATCGACGGGGTTCTCGCCCTTCGAACTTTTGTATGGTCGGCATCCGCGAGGCCTGCTGGACATAGCCAAAGAGGCGTGGGAACAACAACCTGCTCCCCATAAGAGCCTGATTGAGTATGTCACCCAGATGCAGGAACGGATGTAGACAGCTGCCACTGGTAAGGAAACATATGGAAGCCGCCCAGCAAGCCCAAGGGGGGGTATATAATTACCAGGCTCAGGTGCGGAACATTAACCCTGGAGACCGGGTTCTGGCACTGGTCCCTACAGTCGACAGTATATTCTTGGCTAGGTGGCAGGGTCCATACGAAATACTTGAGAAAATGGGAACGGTGACCTACAAGGTACACCAGCCCGGACGGAGGAAGCCAGAGCAGGTGTACCATGTGAATTTAATAAAGCCCTGGCGAGATAGGGAGACCAGTCTGGATGGCCGTCCAGGGTTTTTAGGGGTTAGAGTGTCCAGTTCCCCGGTCTAACTCGGTGGAAGCTGTTGCCACGATGTAGGTTGCTGACAATCTATCTTCTAAACAGGCTCAAGGAGTTCGTTAGCAGGAACACAGATGTGTTCTCAGACCTTCTGGGACGCACCTCTGTCGTCCACCATGACATTGTCACGGAACCTCTGGTCAGTGTCTGGTTAAGACCATATCGGGTACCTGAGGCCCGCCGACAAGCCATTTCGGAAGAGGTGCAACAGATGTTACAATTAGATGTCATCGAGGAGTCGAAAAGCGAGTGGGCTAGTCCAATGGTCTTGGTGCCCATGCCAGACGGGACCCTACGCTTTTGTAACGACTTCCACAGACTAAATGAAGTCTCGAAATTTGACACGTACCCTATGCCCCGTGTGGATGAGATGATTGAGAGATTAGGACAAGCCCGGTATTTTTCTGTGCTAGACCTCACCAAAGGGTACTGGCAGGTACCCTTAACGGAGTCTGCCAAAGAAAAAACGGCTTTTGTTACACCGCAAGGCCTGTATCAGTATAAGGTGTTACCCTTTGGTCTGCATGGAGCCCACGCCACTTTCCAAAGGTTAATGGATATTGTGCTGCGACCCCATCATCAATACGCCTCGGCCTACTTGGACGATATCCTCGTCCACAGTACCGACTGGGAGAGTCATTTACCTAAGGTGCAGGCTGTAGTAGACTCCCTTAGGAAGGCAGGCTTAACCGCGAATCCGAAAAAATGTGCAGTAGGGTTAGAGGAGGCCAAGTACTTGGGATATATAATTGGTCGCGGAGTTATAAAACCTCAGGTACACAAAATTGAGGGAATCAGAAATTGGCCCTGGCCCGTCACTACTCGGCAGGTAAAATCATTCCTGCGAATTGTGGGATATTACATGAGGTTTGTGCCCCACTTTGCCACAATAGCTGCGCCACTGACAGGGTTATTAAAGGGGCGTAAGTCAGGGACGGTCCGCTGGAATGAACAGGCGGAAAAGGCTTTCTCCTCCTTGAAGTCGGCACTGTGTGGGGCCCCGGTTTTGGTAACCCCCGATTTCAAGAAGGAGTTCATAGTTCAGACCGACGCCTTTGAGGTTGGCCTTGGGGCTGTACTGTCTCAGGAAGTCAACAGGGAGGAGCATCCCGTTGTCTTTCTCTACCGTAAACTCACCCCAGCCGAGACCAGGTATAGTATAGTGGAGAGGGAGTGCCTCGCCATCAAATGGGCACTGGAGGCTCTTCGTTACTATCTGTTGGGCAGAAGCTTCCGCCTGGTGACTGACCACTCCCCTCTCAAGTGGATAAGCCAGGACAAAGAAAGGAATGCCCGAGTCACCAGGTGGTTTCTGTCTCTACAGAATTACAAATTTTTAGTGGAGCACAAAGCTGGCCGATTACTGAGGAATGCGGACGCCCTCTCCCGGGTGCACTGTTTTTCGTGTGTCCACCCCCTCAGGGTTGAACAAAGGGGGGGAGGTATGTGGCAAGGTGCAGGGTATCGTAATGGATGGCAGATACGTGTCACCGAGGTTCCTGGCCTCTGTGAGGTAAGAGCCGGATTTTATGTGTTAACAGCAGAAGCTGTTGACACCTTTAATACTTAGTGTGGCTGCAAAGCCAAATCCGGGCCGGCTTTTATTGGGAGTAGGTAAAGAGTTGGGCGGGTGCGGGTGCCTACTCCCCACGTTCCAGGACCAGGTTTTGGAGCTGGGATTTAAATTTCCAGGCAGCAACCTCAGCTGGGAGGAGAAGGAAGGAAATCACTGTGAGCCTGGGTGGTTGTTTGCAGTGTGTGGAGCTGAGGCCTGGACCCCGACACAGGCGTACAGAGCACCCGGCATCCTGTGAGGAAACTTCATGTGGCTGTGCGATCGGCCAGGACAGGACTCATTTCAGTAAAGGAGCCAGGTGAAGCTCTGTGTTATTTTGTGTGTGAATTAACACCAAGAGACTGTTCTGTTTTTTCAGTTTGAGCAACTGAGAAAAAAATGCTCTTTTTTCTTCATTACCTGGACTCCATTTGCCTCTATACTGCACCCGCACCCCTGTCTACCAGAGTAATTCCCCACACTATGTTAACCTCCTCCGGCGGCTTAACAAAAAACTGCCACACTGCCGAGTAGGTGATTTTACCCCCAACACTACACACTGACTGACTGCTACTGCCACTGCTTCCGTGAACCCGTGCAGCACTATTTTCCGGGCAAGTAGGCTCCTGCGAAGTGGGTGGTCTACCCTGGGCATGTTTTGCTACCGACCTCCCACAAAGTGCGATCAGCTACATCAACATCATCGAGTACTGTCTGCACGTCACTTTTGTCCTCCTCAACGGTCTCTGGGTCAGGAGCCTGACCGCTCGCAACACCAGCTCCCACGCCACTCTCCTCATCACTACTTGCCTGCCTAGCGGAGGAAGCAGCGGATGTCTTCTCCACATCTTGGCTGGCCAGTAGCTGCTGACTGTCCTCTAGTAGCTCGTCCTCACTGTATAATGGAGCTGAGCCCACAGCATATAATACTTCTCTGGCTGAGGGAACAGAAAAGGACAGAGGCAGGTTGAGAACAGGTGAGGGCACAGGGTCTGCTCCCGGGCCATGCCAACAAGCCCACCTACTCTAGGCTGGGGGTATCTGATGTCACTTGGGACGAAGTCGAAGATCGAGTCAACCATTCAAGAACCGCTGGGTTGCTGGACACGACCGCTAGATGACACCGGGAGCTCAGGCCTCTCGCTGCGACTCCTGCTGCTACGGCCCCTTACTCTGCTGCGACCTCTGCCTGCGCCAGAAACATTTAGGCCTCTGCCACTCCCCTGTGCAGGGCCTGGCACTTCTCTGTCTGACATACTGTTAAATCAAATAAATAAATAGGAAATTAAAACACCCCAAAAAAGTCAGCAATTTTCTCACTTCACCCCAAAACGGCTAATAAGCCCTTTTTTTCCGACTAATACACGCCAAAAAGGGCTGAAATTTTCTCAGTTCACCACACAACAGCAATTTTTTTTGTGTGCCACTAATACACCCAAAAAAGGGCTTTAGAACATATAACTTCACTGCTGAACGGCAAATAGGCACTTATTTTTTTCCTCTTATACACTCCACAAGAGGCTTTAGAACATATAACTGCACCACTGCAACGGCAAATTAAAAAATTTTGTGCCACTAATACATGACAAAAATGGCTGTAATTTTGTCACTTCACCACACAACGGCTAATAAGCCCTTTTTTTCCTGCACCTCACAAGGGCAAATAAGACGTAGACATATTTCCTTGTAATAACCCCTGTTAATGCCGGTATCACACAGCACGTGCACCCCAATAACAATAAAGGTTTGCTGGAATTACAGAGCTGTATAATGGCAATGTGGATCCGCAGTCAGTGCAGCAAGGTGTAATGGGATTGTTCCTATTCCCCAGGCTGTAACCTCCCCCACTGAACCCTGTTCTGCTTCAATACTGTGGACTGATTCCTCCCTATCCTTTCCCTGCACCTTGAAAATCGTTTTTTTAGCAGAATGAAGTCTTTCCTAGCACTGTCCCTAGCGCCTGCTGACGTCTCTCCCTGCACTAAGTACACTGGAAGATGGCAGATTTCAAGATGGCTGAGGCTATTTATAGGGCTGTGACATCACAGGGCTGGCTGGCTGCTGATTGGCTGCATGCATGGTATTATGGGTGATCCCGCCTTCCCAGAGTTCCTTGCTCCATGTCCTAACACATACAGCAGCCATTTTAGGAAAAAATTTGATTCGTTACCACAAAGCGTGAGAATATTCAGATTCGGTGCAAATTTAATTTTTCCTGAAATTCGGATCGAATTCCACTTCATCAACTTTAATTCACTCATCTCTAGTGAGAGCAGTGAGACTATGGAGCTCTCTGCCTGAGGAGGTGGTGATGGTGAGTACAATAAAGGAATTCAGGAGGGGCCTGGATGTGTTTCTGGAGTGTAATAATATTACAGGCTATAGCTACTAGAGAGGGGTCGTTGATCCAGGGAGATATTCTGATTGCCTGATTGGAGTCGGGAAGGAATTTTTTTCCCCTTAAGTGAGGAAAATTGGCTTCTACCTCTCAAGGGTTTTTTGCCTTCCTCTGGATCAACTTGCAGGATAACAGGCCGAACTCGATGGACAGATGTCTTTTTTCGGCCTTATAAACTATGTTACTATGCATACAGTACCTATACAGTGCACATAGCACCATACATACAGCATCATGCATACAGCATATATACAGGCACATAGCATCAAGCATATAGCACCTATACAGTGTACATAGCATTATGCATACCGCACCTATACAGTGCATACAGCATCATGCATACAGCACCTGTACAGTGCACATAGCATCATGCATTCAGCACCTATACAGTGCACATAGCATCATGCATACAGCACTTATACAGTCCACATAGCTTCATGCATACAGCACCTGTACAGTGTATACAGCATCATGTATACACCATCTATACAGTGCACATAGCTTCCTGCATACAGCACCTATAAAGTTTATATAGCATCATGCATACAGGACCTATACACTGCACATAGCATCATGCATGCAACATCTATAGAGTGCACATAGCATCATTCATACATCACCTATACAGTGCACATAACATCATGCTTACATCACTTATACAGTGCACATAGCATCATGCATACAGCATCTATAAAGTTTATATAGCATCATGCATACATAACCTATACACTGCACATAGCATCATGCATACAGTGCACATAGCATACAGCACCATGCATACAGCACCTATACAGTGCACATAGCATTATGCATACAGCACCTATACAGTGCACATAGCAACATGCATACAGCACCTATAGAGTGTATACAGCATCATGCATACACCATCTATACAGTGCACATAGCTTCATGCATACAGCACCCATACAGTGCATACAGCATCATGCATGCGACATCTATACAGTACATACAGTACAGACCAAAAGTTTGGACACACCTCATTCAAAGAGTTTTCTTTATTTTCATGACTATGAAGGCATCAAAACTATGAATTAACACATGTGGAATTATATACATAACAAACAAGTGTGAAACAACTGAAAATATGTCATATTCTAGGTTCTTCAAAGTAGCCACCTTTTGCTTTGATTACTGCTTTGCACACTCTTGGCATTCTCTTGATGAGCTTCGAGAGGTAGTCCCCTGAAATGGTCTTCCAACAGTCTTGAAGGAGTTCCCAGAGATGCTTAGCACTTGTTGGCCCTTTTGCCTTCACTCTGCGGTCCAGCTCACCCCAAACCATCTCGATTGGGTTCAGGTCCGGTGACTGTGGAGGCCAGGTCATCTGGCGCAGCACCCCATCACTCTCCTTCATGGTCAAATAGCCCTTACTTTCAAAGTTTTCCCAATTTTTCGGCTGACTGACTGACCTTCATTTCTTAAAGTAATGATGGCCACTCGTTTTTCTTTACTTAGCTGCTTTTTTCTTGCCATAATACAAATTCTAACAGTCTATTCAGTAGGACTATCAGCTGTGTATCCACCTGACTTCTCCTCAACGCCACAGATGGTCCCAACCCCATTTTTAAGGCAAGAAATCCCACTTATTAAACCTGACAGGGCACACCTGTGAAGTGAAAACCATTTCAGGGGACTACCTCTTGAAGCTCATCAAGAGAATGCCAAGAGTGTGCAAAGCAGTAATCAAAGCAAAAGGCGGCTACTTTGAAGAACCTAGAATATGACATATTTTCAGTTGTTTCACACTTGTTTGTTATGTAAATAATTCCACATGTGTTAATTCATAGTTTTGATGCCTTCAGTGTGAATCTACAATTTTCATAGTCATGAAAATAAAGAAAACTCTTTGAATGAGAAGGTGTGTCCAAACTTTTGGTCTGTACTGTATAGCATCATGCATACAGCACCTATACAGTGCACATAGCATTATGCATACAGCACCTATACAGTGCACATAGCACCATGCATACAGCACCTATACAGTGCACATAGCACCATGCATACAGCACCTATACAGTGTACATAGCACCATGCATACAGCACCTATACAGTGCACATAGCATTATGCATACAGCACCTATACAGTGCACATAGCACCATGCATACAGCACCTATACAGTGCACATAGCATCATGCATACAGCACCTATACAGTGCACATAGCACCATGCATACAGCACCTATACAGTGCACATAGCATCATGCATGCAGCATCTATACAGTGCACATAGCTTCCTGCATACAGCACCTATACAGTGTATACAGCATCATGCATACAGCACCTATACAGTGCATATAGCACCATGCATACAGCAGCTATACAGTGCATATAGCACCATGCATACAGCAGCTATACAGTGCACATAGCATCATGCATACAGCACCTATACAGTGCATATAGCACCATGCATACAGCAGCTATACAGTGCACATAGCATCATGCATACAGCACCTATACAGCGCATATAGCACCATGCATACAGCACCTATACAGTGCATATAGCACCATGCATACAGCAGCTATACAGTGCATATAGCACCATGCATACAGCAGCTATACAGTGCATATAGCACCATGCATACAGCAGCTATACAGTGCACATAGCATCATGCATACAGTGCACATAGCATACAGCACCATGCATACAGCACCTATACAGCGCATATAGCACCATGCATACAGCAGCTATACAGTGCATATAGCACCATGCATACAGCAGCTATACAGTGCATATAGCACCATGCATACAGCAGCTATACAGTGCATATAGCACCATGCATACAGCAGCTATACAGTGCACATAGCATCATGCATACAGCACCTATACAGCGCATGCACAATACATCCCGTCTGCAGCATACACAAGACTCCTACCCCACACATGCAGCTTCTGCAGTTGCATCATGTTAGTACATGGAACACACAGTGCATTGTCCATAGTGACAGAGTAATTGCTGCCACATAACATCTCACAAGGAGTTCCTGCTCCAAGACAAGGAATTGCACAGGGACCTCGGAGAATGGCAGAAGCAGTGGAATCCATTCCAAGGGAGGACTATTAGTTCTGCTCTGAATATCGCAGTTATTAACTGGAGGGCTTTTGTGAAATCTCCAACCTGCCAAGACTTCAATTCTCATCAAACGCCAGAGAAAACGACTGTCACATTTACTAATTGGCGATTATCAAAAACGAAAAGCGTCGAATAGGTAAAAGGAGGGAAAAATTGAGTATAAATAATGGCGAGGCATCAGGAAGATGTATGAAATGGGGCGGAGGTTTGTCTATCCGTAGACTTGACTGTAATTAGCATTGTATATCAAGTACCCAAACTAATCATCCTAAGTACCAAAGTGATGTAAAAGTGTCATTTCTAATATGGCCCTCAGTTAATCAGAGGAGGGGGGAGAATAAAACTGCCTGGTGAAGGGAATGAAGACTGAACAATCCAAGAAATCTTTTGGCTGGAGAGAGGACGTATATTATCAATGAAAAATGGACGGAGGGTTTAGAGTCTCTAAGGTAAGCTGCATTTTTTAAAGTGAAACTTCACTTTTGAGTATTATTTTTTTTCCTTTGGTGCATTTCTTCATAGAAGTTGGAACTCCTGTTTTCTGATACAGAGCTCCAAATCCCTTGCATAACTGTAGAGATGTCACTGTCTGGAGCCACCACTAGGGGGAGCTCACTTCATAGTCATTTAAAAGGATTAGAATAAATCCTTATAACGTGAGCTCCCCCTGGTGGTGGTTGCAACAACCAGAATTTTTCATTTTCCTTTTGTAAGGAAAACTGGTGCTGTGCAACAGAAAAGGCTATAAATTTCTAAAAATATTCAGCCCAGGATTTGGACCTCTGATACAGAGCTTCTAATCCCTTGCAAAAATGTAGAGTTGTCACTGCCTGGAGCCAGCACTAGCGGGAACTCACTGCATACTAATTCAAATGGAATAGCACCAATCTATATAATATGAGCTCCCCATGGTGGTGGTTGCAGCAGCCAGATTTTTTTGCTTTTATCTTTATGGCTGTGTTAAGGGAAACTGGTGCTTGCTGTGTAACAGTATAAAATTTAATTATGATAATAATCAGCCAAGAATTTGGACCAATGATATTTAAAAAAAGTGAAATATGAAACATTTAAAATGTAATGTATTTCCATATTTGCATTCACTAATTAAAATCCTCTTCTATTTTGTTTCCCTTTTTTACGATATATTTTTTAGGGAAGCAACAGGGGTACACCTCCAATGAGGCCAGGTGAGGCGACTGCCTCAGGCGGCGAAACCTGGAGACAAGTGGGGGTCGTGGCAGGGCCATGGGAAATGAGTAGAGTTGAGCGAACACCTGGATGTTCGGGTTCGAGAAGTTCGGCCGAACTTCCCGGAAATGTTCGGGTTCGGGATCCGAACCCGAACCGAACTTCGTCCCGAACCCCATTGAAGTCAATGGGGACCCGAACTTTTGGGCACTAAAAAGGCTAAAAAACAGCCCAGGAAAGAGCTAGAGGGCTGCAAAAGGCAGCAACATGTAGGTAAATCCCCTGCAAACAAATGTGGATAGGGAAATGAATTAAAATTAAAATTAAAAAAATAAAAATGACCCAATATCAATTGGACAGAGGTCCCATAGCAGAGAATCTGGCTTCACGTCAGCAGAGAATCAGTCTCTTCATGCCATAGCAAAGAATCTGGCTTCATGTCAGCAGAGAATCAGTCTCTTCATGCCATAGCAGAGAATCTGGCTTCATGTCACCCACCACTGGAAGAGGCCACTGTCACATATTTAGGCCCCGGCACCCAGACAGAGGAGAGCGGTCCCGTAACAGAGAATCTGGCCTTATGTCAGCGCAGAATCTGTCTTCATGTCATAGCAGAGAATCAGGCTTCACGTCACCCACCACTGGAACAGGCTACTGTCACACATTTAGGCCCAGGCACCCAGGCAGAGGAGAGAGGTCCCGTAACAGAGAATCTGGCCTTATGTCAGCACAGAATCTGTCTTCATGTCATAGCAGAGAATCAGGCTTCACGTCACCCACCACTGGAACAGGCCACTGTCACACATTTAGGCCCAGGCACCCAGGCAGAGGAGAGAGGTCCCGTAACAGAGAATCTGGCCTTATGTCAGCACAGAATCTGTCTTCATGTCATAACAGAGAATCAGGCTTCACGTCACCCACCACTGGAACAGGCCACTGTCACACATTTAGGCCCAGGCACCCAGGCAGAGGAGAGAGGTCCAGTAACAGAGAATCTGGCCTTATGTCAGCGCAGAATCTGTCTTCATGTCATAGCAGAGAATCAGGCTTCACGTCACCCACCACTGGAACAGGCCACTGTCACACATTTAGGCCCAGGCACCCAGGCAGAGGAGAGAGGTCCCGTAACAGAGAATCTGGCCTTATGTCAGCACAGAATCTGTCTTCATGTCATAGCAGAGAATCAGGCTTCACGTCACCCACCACTGGAACAGGCCACTGTCACACATTTAGGCCCAGGCACCCAGGCAGAGGAGAGAGGTCCCGTAACAGAGAATCTGGCCTTATGTCAGCACAGAATCTGTCTTCATGTCATAGCAGAGAATCAGGCTTCACGTCACCCACCACTGGAACAGGCCACTGTCACACATTTAGGCCCAGGCACCCAGGCAGAGGAGAGAGGTCCCGTAACAGAGAATCTGGCCTTAGGTCAGCGGAGAATCTGTCTTCATGTCATAGCAGAGAATTATAGGATTTTACTAATGTATGACGTAAAGTCATGATTTTATTAAAGACACGGAGGCGAGTATTGCTTTTACCTTTCTTTACTTCTACCATAGCAGCAAAGAGAAAAAAGGTATACAAAATGGAAACCATAGTAACAGACTCCTCCCCTTATCCCAGTATAACCCTCCTTGTCTGCCTGGGATCTTCCTCTTTCTTTGCGTCTCAACCAGCGCTGTCCAACCGGAACGACTGACGCTGAAACAACCAGATAACGAAAAACCTTTAGAAACTGTCGGCTTGGACCGCAACAATCGGACATCCGACCGGAACGGAACTGTATGACTCAAAAGCATGACGCCGTTAGTCTCTCAACCTAGGAAAAAAGAGAATAAAGAAAAAACCTGCTAAGAGCATAATCCAGTGCATCATAAAAAACATAGGAACCACAGGTAAATACTAACAACTTTAATATCCTGACCATAAGGTAAATCAACATTCCATACTTACTCAAGCCCCAAGGGTGGGTCCAGGGAGGGCAATACTCGCCTCCGTGTCTTTAATAAAATCATGACTTTACGTCATACATTAGTAAAATCCTATAATTTTATAACAAGACACGGAGGCTCATATTGCTCGTTTAAAGCTGAGCCACTAAAGAATCAAAAGCGTGTGATGCCGGTCTGAAATAAAATTCGCGGAAAGTGGAAGTCCTGGACCAATCTGCCAATCTCATAACATCTTCTAAGCGAGCTCCAGATGTTGTCATGGAAGTAGCCGCTGCACTGCGAACCGAGTGTGCTGTAAATATGGTCGTATCAATCCCAGACAGGGAGAGAATCCACTTAACCCAGCGAGATAATGTAACGCTGGTAACTGGAGCAAATGGACTGCGAAAAGAAATGAATAAGTGGGGAAGAGAAGGCGAGCGTAAGGGACGGGTTCTCTCTTCATATTCGCGTAAACATTCCACAGGACAAAGTTGTGGTGAATCCGGAAAACGGGGGTAAGAGACCGAACGGATACTGGTTTTTGTACGTCGGGAGATATTAAAGTGGACCCCTTCAGGGGTGAAGGATCTAGCGTCCCAATCTAACGCGCGCACATCCGAAACTCTCTTACAGGAGATTAAACAGAATAAGGTGACTAATTTGGCTGATAACTGACGTAAGGACAGTTGAGTATTAGAGGGCCAGTTGACTAAAAAGGATAAGACACCAGACACATCCCAAGTCGATGAAAACCGTGGCCGAGGCGGTCGGGCCAAGCGTGAGCCTTTTAGTAAACGACAGACCAGGGGGTGCTGACCCGCAGGACGTCCCTCGAAACCGTTATGCCTGGAGGAAATTGCTGACCTATAGACATTGATGGTACGGTAAGCCTTCCCGGCCTCAAAAAGTGAGGATAAAAAGGCTAAAATGGAATTCACAGGGGTCTCAACGGGATCCAAAGTTCGCTCGACGCACCAGCGAGCCCAAGAACCCCAGGCGGTTCGATAAGCCCGTCTTGTTCCGGGTGCCCAAGCGCAGTCCAATAAGAACCTAGTCGTTGCTGAAAGTCCAGCGCCTCCTTCTGGACTCCCGAGATCTTGCAAGCTAGAAGACGTAACGACCCGTTCTGGAGGAGTGGATGAAATTCTCCTGCAGGCCCTAGAAGCAGAGACAACTGATCGGGAAGGAGAAGCGGAAAATCCACCAGAAGTTCCAGGATTTGAGGGAACCAAGACTGAGTTCTCCAAAATGGCACAATCAGAACCAGGTTCGCCAACTGCTGACGAACTTGAAGGAGTACCCTCGGAATAAGTGCGAAGGGAGGGAAAGCATACATCAGCGCGTCCCCCCAGTGTTGAAGTAGAGCGTCCACTGCTTCCGCCAAGGGGTCCGGCCTCCAGCTGAAAAACCTGGGCAGCTGGGTATTCAAGCGGGAAGCGAACAGGTCGACTGAAAAGGGACCCCACAGAGAAGAAATAGCAGAAAAAACTGTCTCGTCTAACCTCCAGTCGCTGGAGTCTGATATGTAGCGTGAACTCCAGTCCGCCAGGGTATTGTGAAGGCCTGGAAGGTACTCTGCCACCACAGAAATGTTCCTGTCGAGACAAAACTCCCAAAAATCCTTCGCTAAATGGGTCAGAACCACAGACCGTGTTCCACCCATACAATTCACATACCTGACCGCCGATATGTTGTCCATGCGGAGTCTGATGGCTGAGCTGACCACCCCATTGGCAAAGCTGCGAATGGCAAACGACCCTGCGAGAAGCTCCAGGGCGTTGATGTGAAGGCGGGATTCTTCTAGAGACCAAGGACCGCCCGTGGAGACACCACTGCAATGCGCTCCCCATCCGTGCAGGCTCGCATCGGACTCTATGACTAGATCCGGTTGGGGACCCACAATTGCTCTGCCATTCCAGACTGACAGGTTGTGGATCCACCATCTCATCTCGTCCTTCGTCTCTGCATCCAAAGTGACGAAATCTGCGTAAGAGGCCCCCGTCCGAAGGTGGGCAATTTTGAGGCGCTGCAATGCCCGATAATGGAGGGGGGCTGGAAATATGGCCTGGATCGAGGAGGCCAAAAGTCCGATTATCCTTGCTAAATGTCGCAAAGACATCTGATCTAGTCGCAGGACATGCCGCAGTTCCTTGCGGATAGCTTTGATTTTTGAGAGGGGAAGACTGAGGGATAACTCCACCGAGTTCACCTGGAACCCCAGGAACTCCATTGACCTGGAAGGGGTCAGACAAGATTTCTCCCGATTGACGATAAACCCCAAATTGGACAGGAGCGACACCGTCAAGTGGAGGTGCTTCAGTAGGAGTGTATGTGATTGGGCCATAATCAAGATATCGTCCAGGTAGACGATTAGGCGAACACCTCGGCTGCGAAGCCAAGCCACCACTGGGCGCATGATCTTGATAAAGCACCAGGGGGCGGAGGATAGGCCGAACGGAAGGCAGGTGAAACGCCAGGTTTGACCGTTCCATAGGAACCGCAGCAGGTCTCTTGAAGAGGGAGACACTGGAACCGTGAGATAGGCGTCTTTGAGATCTATCTTGGCCATCCAATCGCCTGGGAGGAGCAGATCTCTCAAAAGATGGATGCCCTCCATCTTGAAATGCCGATATTGTACAAAAGCGTTTAAGGCTTTCAGGTTGATCACCGGGCGCATCTGGCCCCCTTTCTTTTGCACCAAAAATATACTGCTGATCACACCCCTTTGATGTACTGGAGCGCGTTCGATTGCGCCTTTTTGTAATAGATCCGAAAGTTCCCTCTGAAACAGGAGTCGTGCTGACTCGGACAGTGGTATTGGAGGGGGAACCGGTATGGAGCTCGGATCGGCAATCAGATCTATTGTGAACCCCTGCACAGTAGAAAGGACCCATTGGTCTGAGGTTATGCCTGGCCACACATGAGAAAAGAACCGGAGTCTGCCTCCGACATAATGGTCTGAAAAAGGTAGAGGACGAAGAATATAACTTACCAAAAGGTCGGCGGGAGCCTGGATTCCCTCTGAAACCTCGTGACCGGAAAGGAGTGCCTCGTGATGGAAAAAAGGACGGTTGGTGTCTTTGATCCTGGAGGGATGCTCTATAGTTAAAGGAGCCTCTGCCGAAACCTCGGGCATGAAAATTGGAACGGCCGGACAGTCGGCCCCTTGAACTGCCGGCCCTATTGGAAAAACGCCCTTGAAAGACTCGACGCATCGATGTCTGGGCCTTATCAAGAGCCGTAAAGGCTCCTACGTATTTACCTAATTCTTTAATGAAAGAGTCACCAAAGAGCAACCCCTGGGCATCTTTGCCCGCTTCAGTCAAAGCCAGGTTAGACAGCTTTGGTTCTATTTTAATCAGTATCGCTTTGCGCCTTTCAATGGCGAGCGAGGCATTGACATTACCAGCCACGCATATGGCCCTCTGGGCCCAACCTCTCAATTCTTCCGGGTCCACCTGGCTACCTGCCGCTTTGGCGGATTCAGCCAAATCGAAGATTTTTGCTAAAGGACCTGTAATGTCCAATAGTTTGTCTTGGACTGCCTTCAAGGCCGCGTCCAGTCCTTTACGGGGGTTAAAACCCGTTTTTGCCAAAAACTGGACCATTTTAGGATCCACTGAGGGCGTTTCACACACTTTGTGTGGTATCAAAGGGCGGGGGCACTCTGCTCGCAATTTATTACGCGATTCCTTACTAAGCGGATTGCGTATGCGAGCCTCCATATATTGTGCTACATGCGTGGCGGGCATCCATTCCGCAGAGCGGGGATGGTGCAGCTCATCGGGGTTAAACAGCGGTTCCCCAGACGGATCCAATAAAAGATCCTCTGCTGACCCCTGGTGCAGAAAGGGGGTTTCCGGGCATACATTAAGTGCCGGGTCCACAGCAATATCCGCCAATTCGTCCTCCACCTCATCCGTCAATTCATAGACATTCTCATGAGTTTCCTCCTCCGACTCCCTATCAGAGTCTGACATTGGCTCAGGTAGAGACCTGGCAGTCTTCCATGCCCGCGTTTTTTCTGCCTGGCGGGTGCAAGCTCGTTTACGCGAACCATGCGCGTTATCTTGGGATGGGGATGGCCCATCAATCTGAGGTGTTCTGGAGGCAATAGGTACCGGCCCCGGAGGCAGGACCGAGCCCTGGGTAGCAGTAATAGGACGAGCCATAAGGGCCTGAGATATAGATTGGGTCAATGCCGAAGACATTGAACCCATGGCGGTCATAATAGCATTAGATATTGATTTTTGCAGAGCTACATCATGGTCGTCCGGGTGAATCACCTCGGACCTTCTATCCTGAACAGGGGAAACCTGATCTGTAGGAGAGGGGTCACTAGGGGCCAGTGAAGTAACAGAATTCTTCCTGAGGGACATGATAATGGAAGGGAACGGCAGGAGTTAGTCACCCCAGCCGGAAGTAGCAGGTACAACACTGAAAGAAAAGAAAAGAAAAGGGGGAGAGCATGTAATAACCTGCAGCAGGAATATAATAGAGGAAGAAGCGAATATATGTGAATGAAGGGACTTACAAGGCCCAGAGGAGCAGTAGTAAACCGCAGGAGGATAGGTTGAGGAGAGCGGTAATGTCCGGTGCGTGCAGAGCGGGGAACTCACAGAGACGACGAGATCTCGCGAGATCTCGCCGTCAGCAATAACCGAACAGTGAAAATGCGGCCGAAATCTCGTTATCGCGAGACTTCGGGCGGGAAGGAGAAGAAGAAGACAGAGAAAAGCGCGCGCAATGGCGGACGCAATCTGAGGTAAATCGGAACGAAAAGGTAAGAGGAGGGGAAGCGGTTCACGCCAAGAGGGCGGAGGAGCCGCAAGGACCGTTAAAGAGGGCAAAATCCCAAGGAAAAGGGGACACAGTGGAATAACAGACCTGAAAAGGAAACGATTATACCCCAGACAAATTAAACATAATAAAAGACCGTAAAAATGAAATCTGTTAAAGAAGAAGAACCCCAACACCCCAAGTAAAAGGGGGGGGGGGGTAAATCAAAGAACCAAACAAATATATATATATATACCAGACCCTGAGCAACGCCACAGAGCTGGAGAGTACTTATCTGCCTGGTAGCAGCAAAGAAAGAGGAAGATCCCAGGCAGACAAGGAGGGTTATACTGGGATAAGGGGAGGAGTCTGTTACTATGGTTTCCATTTTGTATACCTTTTTTCTCTTTGCTGCTATGGTAGAAGTAAAGAAAGGTAAAAGCAATATGAGCCTCCGTGTCTTGTTATAAAATCAGGCTTCACGTCACCCACCACTGGAACAGGCCACTGTCACACATTTAGGCCCAGGCACCCAGGCAGAGGAGAGAGGTCCCGTAACAGAGAATCTGGCCTTATGTCAGCACAGAATCTGTCTTCATGTCATAGCAGAGAATCAGGCTTCACATCACCCACCACTGGAACAGGCCACTGTCACACATTTAGGCCCAGGCACCCAGGCAGAGGAGAGAGGTCCCGTAACAGAGAATCTGGCCTTATGTCAGCACAGAATCTGTCTTCATGTCATAGCAGAGAATCAGGCTTCACGTCACCCACCACTGGAACAGGCCACTGTCACACATTTAGGCCCAGGCACCCAGGCACAGGAGAGAGGTCCCGTAACAGAGAATCTGGCCTTATGTCAGCGCAGAATCTGTCTTCATGTCATAGCAGAGAATCAGGCTTCACGTCACCCACCACTGGAACAGGCCACTGTCACACATTTAGGCCCAGGTACCCAGGCAGAGGAGAGAGGTCCCGTAACAGAGAATCTGGCCTTATGTCAGCACAGAATCTGTCTTCATGTCATAGCAGAGAATCAGGCTTCACGTCACCCACCACTGGAACAGGCCACTGTCACACATTTAGGCCCAGGCACCCAGGCAGAGGAGAGAGGTCCCGTAACAGAGAATCTGGCCTTATGTCAGCACAGAATCTGTCTTCATGTCAAAGCAGAGAATCAGGCTTCACGTCACCCACCACTGGAACAGGCCACTGTCACACATTTAGGCCCAGGCACCCAGGCAGAGGAGAGAGGTCACGTAACAGAGAATCTGGCCTTAGGTCAGCGGACAATCTGTCTTCATGTCATAGCAGAGAATCAGGCTTCACGTCTCCCACCACTGGAACAGGCCACTGTCACACATTTAGGCCCAGGCACCCAGGCAGAGGAGAGAGGTCCCGTAACAGAGAATCTGGCCTTATGTCAGCGCAGAATCTGTCTTCATGTCATAGCAGAGAATCAGGCTTCACGTCACCCACCACTGGAACAGGCCACTGTCACACATTTAGGCCCAGGCACCCAGGCAGAGGAGAGAGGTCCCGTAACAGAGAATCTGGCCTTATGTCAGCGCAGAATCTGTCTTCATGTCATAGCAGAGAATCAGGCTTCACGTCACCCACCACTGGAACAGGCCACTGTCACACATTTAGGCCCAGGCACCCAGGCAGAGGAGAGAGGTCCCGTAACAGAGAATCTGGCCTTATGTCAGCACAGAATCTGTCTTCATGTCATAGCAGAGAATCAGGCTTCACGTCACCCACCACTGGAACAGGCCACTGTCACACATTTAGGCCCAGGCACCCAGGCAGAGGAGAGAGGTCCCGTAACAGAGAATCTGGCCTTATGTCAGCGCAGAATCTGTCTTCATGTCATAGCAGAGAATCAGGCTTCACGTCACCCACCACTGGAACAGGCCACTGTCACACATTTAGGCCCAGGCACCCAGGCAGAGGAGAGAGGTCCCGTAACAGAGAATCTGGCCTTATGTCAGCACAGAATCTGTCTTCATGTCATAGCAGAGAATCAGGCTTCACGTCACCCACCACTGGAACAGGCCACTGTCACACATTTAGGCCCAGGCACCCAGGCAGAGGAGAGAGGTCCCGTAACAGAGAATCTGGCCTTATGTCAGCGCAGAATCTGTCTTCATGTCATAGCAGAGAATCAGGCTTCACGTCACCCACCACTGGAACAGGCCACTGTCACACATTTAGGCCCAGGCACCCAGGCAGAGGAGAGAGGTCCCGTAACAGAGAATCTGGCCTTATGTAAGCACAGAATCTGTCTTCATGTCATAGCAGAGAATCAGGCTTCACGTCACCCACCACTGGAACAGGCCACTGTCACACATTTAGGCCCAGGCACCCAGGCAGAGGAGAGAGGTCCCGTAACAGAGAATCTGGCCTTATGTCAGCACAGAATCTGTCTTCATGTCATAGCAGAGAATCAGGCTTCACGTCACCCACCACTGGAACAGGCCACTGTCACACATTTAGGCCCAGGCACCCAGGCAGAGGAGAGAGGTCCCGTAACAGAGAATCTGGCCTTAGGTCAGCGGAGAATCTGTCTTCATGTCATAGCAGAGAATCAGGCTTCACGTCACCCACCACTGGAACAGGCCACTGTCACACATTTAGGCCCAGGCACCCAGGCAGAGGAGAGAGGTCCCGTAACAGAGAATCTGGCCTTATGTCAGCGCAGAATCTGTCTTCATGTCATAGCAGAGAATCAGGCTTCACGTCACCCACCACTGGAACAGGCCACTGTCACACATTTAGGCCCAGGCACCCAGGCAGAGGAGAGAGGTCCCGTAACAGAGAATCTGGCCTTATGTCAGCGCAGAATCTGTCTTCATGTCATAGCAGAGAATCAGGCTTCACGTCACCCACCACTGGAACAGGCCACTGTCACACATTTAGGCCCAGGCACCCAGGCAGAGGAGAGAGGTCCCGTAACAGAGAATCTGGCCTTATGTCAGCACAGAATCTGTCTTCATGTCATAGCAGAGAATTTCATGATTTTCCTATTTTATGACGTAAAGTCATGATTTTATTAAAGACACGGAGGCGAGTATTGCTTTAACTTCCTTTACTGTTACCATAGCAGCAAAGAATGAGTATGTCAATCAAACTAAAAAACCATAGTAACCAACTCCTCCCCACTATCCCAGCATATAATGACTCCACGCTCTGGGATCATCCTCTTTCTTTGAGCAGCTACTCCAACTGCAGAACTCTTCCGGAAACGAATATCCCGGACCGCAACCGTCAACTTGAAACCTTCAAACCAAACTCTTCAACAGAAGGAGCAACGGTCTTCGACGGTGTAACGGAATCAACCCCGTACTCTGAACCGGAACTGTAGAGAAAATGACGTCTCAGCCTGTAGGGTGAAAAATTGAGATAGACTCACACGGCAATGGAATGAAAAAACAAATATAAATGTCAAATCAGAAATAAACAATACAGAAAAAATGTCAAAACAAGCAATGGAAAATATAAATCCACATTCAAGGCACCCAAAAAGGGGTGGGAAGGGAGGGCAATACTCGCCTCCGTGTCTTTAATAAAATCATGACTTTACGTCATAAAATAGGAAAATCATGAAATTTTATCACAAGACACGGAGGCTTCGTATTGCTAGTTTAAAGCTGAGAAATGACAGCATCAAAAGCATGTGTAGCGGGACGAAAATAAAATTCACGAAAAGTGGAGACCCTAGACCAGTCCGCCAAGCGCATAACGTCCTCCAGACGGGCCCCTGAGGTCGACATGGAGGTAGCAGAGGCACTCCGGACAGAATGAGCCGTGAAGATATTGGTGTCAATACCCGCCTGACTCATGATCTCTTTAACCCAGCGCGACAGGGTCGCACTGGAAACGGGAGCATAGGGTCTCCTAAAAGAGATAAACAGGTTAGGAAAAGTAGGAGTACGTAGAGAAGCAGTACGAGATTCATACTCCTGTAAGCATGCAACCGGACAAAGTTGTGGGGACTGCCGGAAAGCAGGATAAGAGACTGACCGAATGCCCGTCTTGGTACGTCTGGAAATGTTAAATAGAACCCCATCTGGGGTAAAAGACCGCGCATCGTAGTCCAGGGCCCGGACAACAGACACCCTCTTACAGGAGATGAGACATAACAATGTAACTAACTTCGCTGAAAGCTGGCGAAGGGACAACTGGTCATTAGAAGACCATGAGGATAAGAAGTTCAAAACTAAACCCACGTCCCAAGTTGTAGAGAACCGAGGTCTGGGAGGTCGAGTCAGGCGAGAGCCTTTTAACAAGCGACACACCAGAGGATGTTGACCCGCAGGACAACCCTCAAAACCCTCGTGTCTAGAGGATATCGCAGATCTGTAGAGGTTTATCGTACGATAAGCCTTACCGGAATCATACAAGGAAGACAAGAATGACAAGACTGAAACTACAGGGGCTCGAAGGGGATCCAGATCGCGTTCTCCGCACCAACGAGCCCAAGCGTCCCAGGCGGCTCGATAAGCCCGTCTGGTACCGGGAGCCCAAGCGTTCTCCAATAAGAAAACAGTTGTGTTCGAAACTCCAGACAGCGAGCCGGAACACCCGAGATCCTGCAAGCGAGAAGGCGAAGTAAACCTGCTCGAATAAGGGGGTGGGAGTCCCCCGATGGATCTCGCAGCAGGAAGGGGAGATCCGGAAGGAGGAGAGGAGGTTGCACCAATAGGTCCAGAACCAGAGGGAACCAAGGTTGAGATCGCCACAAAGGTAGGATTAGGATCAACTCCGCCGCCTGGTGTTGAACTTGAAGGAGAACCCGAGGGATCAACGCAAACGGGGGGAAGGCATACATCAACGCTCCCTTCCACTGTTGCAGGAATGCGTCCACTGCTGTTGCCAGAGGATCTGGTCTCCAGCTGAAGAACCTGGATATCTGGGCGTTCAAACGATTGGCAAATAGATCCACCGAAGGAAGACCCCAGCGAGATGATATAGCTAGGAACACCTGCTCGTCTAACTTCCAATCGCTGGAATCCGTGAAGTAACGTGAATTCCAGTCTGCCAACGTATTGTGGAGACCAGGAAGATGTTCGGCTATCACTACAATACCCTTGGTGAGGCAGAATTCCCAGAAGTCCTGCGCCAGGTAGGTGAGGACTGAGGAACGAGTTCCGCCCATCCCGTTGACGTATCGGACCGCGGACACGTTGTCCATCCGCAATCTGATACAGGTAGTGAGCGTGCCATTGGCGAAGCTGCGAATAGCCAGAGACCCTGCCAGCAGCTCCAGGCCGTTGATATGGAGACGAGACTCCTCGGGGGACCAGGGACCCCCGGTGGACACCCCATTGCAGTGGGCTCCCCAACCGCGCAAGCTGGCGTCCGACTCTATGATCAAGTCCGGAACCGGACCGAACAAGGCCTTGCCATTCCAGACCGATAGGTTCTGGATCCACCACTGTAGCTCGTCCCTGGTCTCTGAGTCCAGAGTGATCATGTCCGAGTACGTGGTCCCAGTCCGGAGGTGGGCAATCTTGAGCCTCTGAAGGGCCCGGTAGTGCAGGGGTGCCGGAAAAATGGCTTGGATAGATGCCGCTAAAAGTCCTATTAGACGTGCCAGGTGTCGCAGTGACAATTGAGGTAGTAGTAGCGCATGTCGCAATTCTTTGCGAATAGACCGGACCTTGGACAGAGGGAGATGAAGGGTCATGGAAATGGAATCTATTTGGAAACCCAGAAACTCCATAGACGTTGATGGAGTGAGGCAAGACTTCTCCTGGTTTATGATGAAACCCAACCCTGAGAGGAGATTGGTGGCCATGAAGATATGTTTGTGGAGGAGGGACGGATTTCGTGCCATGATAAGGATATCGTCCAGATAAATTATCATGCGTACCCCTCTGCTGCGTAGCCAGGCTACCACTGGTTTCATTACCTTGGTGAAGCACCAAGGGGCGGACGATAGGCCGAACGGCAGGCAGGTGAAACGCCAGATTTGGTCTCCCCAAAGGAAACGCAGTAGGTCCCTGGAGGAGGGGGCCACCGGGACCGTGAGATACGCGTCCTTGAGGTCGAGTTTGACCATCCAATCGCCCGGGAGGAGCATGTCCCTTAAAAGATGGATGCCTTCCATTTTGAAATGGCGGTATTGTACTAGCGAGTTGAGGGATTTCAAATTGATAACTGGGCGCATCTGACCACCCTTTTTCTGTACCAGGAACATATTGCTGATCACACCAGTGGTGTGAGGGGTGGCACGTTCTATCGCTTGCTTGTGGACTAAGTCTACTAGTTCCCTGTGTAAGTGGTGTCGAAGCGATTCGGACAAGTGAATGGGATGGGGGGTGAGAAGATGATTTGGGGAGGTTACCAATTCTATGTTGAAACCCTTTATGGTGTCCAGTACCCATCGGTCTGAGGTGATCTCGGACCAAGCATTGAAAAAGAGACGGAGTCTGCCCCCTACACAGTCTGTTGAAGAAAACAATGTTAGAACTGGATGAGGACTTACCAGTTGGTCGTCGGTAGGAGGGAGCTCCACGGAAACCTCTGAAACGTCCTGTAGCGCCCCGGGAGGGGAAAAAGGAAGGTTGGTGCCTGGGATCCTGGAGTGAGGATCTATAGCTGAAGGAGCCTCTTCCCGTGCCTCGGGAATGAAAATCGGACCGGCCGGACAGACGGCCCCTAGAACTGCCGGCCCTATTGGAAAAACGGGTGTTAAATACCCTCTTCATAGATGTCTGCGCTTTGTCTAGGGCCGTGAATGCTCCGACATATCTACCTAACTCCTTTATAAAGGAGTCTCCAAAGAGAAGGCCCTGGGCATTCTTGCCTGCCTCAGATAAGGCCAGGTTGGAGAGTTTTGGCTCCACCTTCATCAAAATGGCTTTCCGCCTTTCTATGGCCAGGGAGGTATTAACATTGCCAGCAATGCAGATGGCCCTCTGAATCCATCCCCCCAATTCGATGGGGTCGACAGCTCTACCCTCTGTCTTGGCGGATTCCGCCATATCGAAGATCCTGGCTAGGGGACCCGTGATGTCCAGGAGTTTATCCTGGACGGCCCGTAGGGCTGAATCTAGCCCTTTCTTTGGGTTGAACCTTGTTTTGGTCAGGAATTGAACCATCTTCGGGTCCACCGAAGGTGTCTCACACACCTTATTAGGAATAATAGGGCGAGGGCATTCCGCTCGCAACTTGTTGCGAGATTCCTTACTTAAAGGAGTACTGATTTTTGCTTCCAAATATTGGGCTACGTGAGTGGCAGGGAGCCATTCTGCGGAGCGAGGGTGGTGGAGCTCGTCGGGGTTAAATAGAGGGTTGCCCAGAGAGTCAACCAGAGTATCGTCTAGTGGGGACTGACCCTCTTGTCTAGTAGCCGCCTGTGTGGGTGGTGTGGGATCGGGCATAAACTCTAGAGGGTCAACCGCCACATCTTCGAGTTCGTCTACTGAGTCATAGTGTGACTCGTTCAATGCCTCCTCAATTGATTCTTTATCTGAATCAGACATTGGCTCAGGAAGAGTCCTGGCCGTTTTCCATGCGCGAGAACGTTCTGCCTGTCGCGTGCAGGCTCTTTTCCGCGGGACAACCGCGTGTTCATTTGATGGATTACCATCGGTCATAGAGTTTCTGGAGGCTGATGGCCTGTTCAGGTCAGAGACTGACTGTGAACACAGGGCCTGGGATATAGACTGCGAGAGTGCTGAGGACATAGAGCCCATGGCAGCCATGATCGCAGTAGATATAGATTGCTGCAGCGCAGCGTTTTGATCCTCCTGAGAGGTGTCATTCCTGCGGCTATTTAGCGTAGAGGGCATAGGAGGGGTAACGGGGGCACCCTGTCTAGGGGTAGAAGAGGCACTGTGGCGAGACATGAGTGATGGCAGGAGTAATTCACCCCAGACCACCAGGAAAAAACTAGCACAAAAGACCTGAAAGGAGAGAGAAACACAGAATGAGTGGTTGCCAGAGAAGAGGGGTGATGATAGGGGCCGTGGGTGAGCACTCACCGACAAAAACCAGCACAGAGGGACCCAGAAGGAGTGCGGTGTGGGCGCGCAAGGATCCGATACAAGACGCCGAGATCCCGCGAGATCTCAGTGACGTGACGTCAGGGAACGAGCGGCCTACGGAGCGGCATCAGAAGCGCCCGAAGTCTCGTGGATCGCGAGACTTCGGGAGAGGTGGACGCACTGAGGCCTAAGATGGCGGCCGAAGTCCCAGGTATCGCGAGACTACGGCCGGCCGAGGTGGTAATGGCGCAAGGAGGAAACAAAGCGGCACAGAGGACGGTAAGCGCCGCGACCACCGAAATAGAGATGGCTAAACGTAGAGAGGTAGAGGAAGGGAGGAAATAGAAGTTGGGTCAGCAAGGATGAGCTGAGGTGAGCGGAACCGGAGGGAACCAGCAAGCCCAAAATCCAGGAAAAGCTGGAGACAGCAATAAATAGGAAACAGTGAGGGCCTGCGAATAAAAATCCTAATACCTTAAAGATCAAGCAATCTAAAACATCAAGACAAAATTAAGCATTATCACATGAGGTACTTATCTGCTATGGTAGCAGCAAAGAAAGAGGATGATCCCAGAGCGTGGAGTCATTATATGCTGGGATAGTGGGGAGGAGTTGGTTACTATGGTTTTTTAGTTTGATTGACATACTCATTCTTTGCTGCTATGGTAACAGTAAAGGAAGTTAAAGCAATACGAAGCCTCCGTGTCTTGTGATAAAATCAGGCTTCACGTCACCCACCACTGGAACAGGCCACTGTCACACATTTAGGCCCAGGCACCCAGGCTGAGGAGAGAGGTCCCGTAACAGAGAATCTGGCCTTATGTCAGCGCAGAATCTGTCTTCATGTCATAGCAGAGAATCAGGCTTCACGTCACCCACCACTGGAACAGGCCACTGTCACACATTTAGGCCCAGGCACCCAGGCAGAGGAGAGAGGTCCCGTAACAGAGAATCTGGCCTTATGTAAGCACAGAATCTGTCTTCATGTCATAGCAGAGAATCAGGCTTCACGTCACCCACCACTGGAACAGGCCACTGTCACACATTTAGGCCCAGGCACCCAGGCAGAGGAGAGAGGTCCCGTAGCAGAGAATCTGGCCTTATGTCAGCGCAGAATCTGTCTTCATGTCATATCAGAGAATCAGGCTTCACGTCACCCACCACTGGAACAGGCCACTGTCACACATTTAGGCCCAGGCACCCAGGCAGAGGAGAGAGGTCCCGTAACAGAGAATCTGGCCTTATGTCAGCACAGAATCTGTCTTCATGTCAAAGCAGAGAATCAGGCTTCACGTCACCCACCACTGGAACAGGCCACTGTCACACATTTAGGCCCAGGCACCCAGGCAGAGGAGAGAGGTCCCGTAACAGAGAATCTGGCCTTATGTCAGCGCAGAATCTGTCTTCATGTCATAGCAGAGAATCAGGCTTCACGTCACCCACCACTGGAACAGGCCACTATCACACATTTAGGCCCAGGCACCCAGGCAGAGGAGAGAGGTCCCGTAACAGAGAATCTGGCATTATGTCAGCACAGAATCTGTCTTTATGTCATAGCAGAGAATCAGGCTTCACGTCACCCACCACTGGAACAGGCCACTGTCACATATTTAGGCCCAGGCAGAGGAGAGAGGTCGCGTAACAGAGAATCTGGCTTCATGTCAGCACAGAATAAGTCTTCATGTCATAGCAGAGAATCAGGCTTCACGTCACCCACCACTGGAACAGGCCACTTTCACACATTTAGGCCCCGGCACCCAGGCAGAGGAGAGGTTCATTCAACTTTGGGTTGCCCCGCAATATAATGGTAAAATGAAATAAAAAATAGTATTGAATGAGGAAGTGCCCTGGAGTAGAATAATATATTGTTAAGGGGAGGTAGTTAATATCTAATCTGCACAAGGGATGGACAGGTCCTGTGGGATCCATGCCTGGTTCATTTTTTTGAACGTCAGCTTGTCCACATTGGCTGTAGACAGGCGGCTGCGTTTGTCTGTAATGACGCCCTCTGCCGTGCTGAATACACGTTCAGACAAAACGCTGGCCGCCGGGCAGGCCAGCACCTCCAAGGCATAAAAGGCTAGCTCTGGCCACGTGGACAATTTGGAGACCCAGAAGTTGAATGGGGCCGAACCATCAGTCAGTACGTGGAGGGGTGTGCACAGGTACTGTTCCACCATGTTAGTGAAATGTTGACTCCTGCTAAAATGTTCCGTATCAGGTGGTGGTGCAGTTAGCTGTGGCGTGGTGACAAAACTTTTCCACATCTCTGCCATGCTAACCCTGCCCTCAGAGGAGCTGGCCGTGACACAGCTGCGTTGGCGACCTCTTGCTCCTCCTCTGCCTTCGCCTTGGGCTTCCACTGGTTCCCCTGTGACATTTGGGAATGCTCTCAGTAGCGTGTCTACCAACGTGCGCTTGTACTCGCGCATCTTCCTATCACGCTCCAGTGTAGGAAGTAAGGTGGGCACATTGTCTTTGTACCGGGGATCCAGCAGGGTGGCAACCCAGTAGTCCGCACACGTTAAAATGTGGGCAACTCTGCTGTCGTTGCGCAGGCACTGCAGCATGTAGTCACTCATGTGTGCCAGGCTGCCCAGAGGTAAGGACAAGCTGTCCTCTGTGGGAGGCGTATCGTCATCGTCCTGAGTTTCCCCCCAGCCACGCACCAGTGATGGGCCCGAGCTGCTTTGGGTGCCACCCCGCTGTGAACATGCTTCATCCTCATCCTCCTCCACCTCCTCCTCATCCTCGTCCTCCTCGTCCTCCAGTAGTGGGCCCTGTCTGGCCACATTTGTACCTGGCCTCTGGTGTTGCAAAAAACCTCCCTCTGAGTCACTTCGAAGAGACTGGCCTGAAAGTGCGGTGTGGGGCCTGTCCCCCAAACATATGAGTTTCAGAATGGCCTGCTGACGTTTACCCCGGGCTGTGCTGAAGTTGGTGGTGAAGGTGTGTGGCTGACTGGATGAGCAGGTGGAAGAAGAGGAGGAGGAAGCTGAGTAGGAGGAGGAGGAGACAGGAGGCAAAGAATGTTGCCCTGCGATCCTTGGCGGCGGAAGGACGTGCGCCAAACAGCTCTCCGCCTGGGGCCCAGCCGCCACTACATTTACCCAGTGTGCAGTTAGGGAGATATAGCGTCCCTGGCCGTGCTTACTGGTCCACGTATCTGTGGTTAGGTGGACCTTGCCACAGATGGCGTTGCGCAGTGCACACTTGATTTTATCGGACACTTGTTTGTGCAGGGTTCTCTTGGAGAAGTAGTGGCGGCTGGGAACAACATACTTTGGGACAGCAAGCGACATGAGCTGTTTGAAGCTGTGTGTGTTCACCAGCCTAAATGACAGCATTTCATAGGCCAGTAGTTTAGAAATGCTGGCATTCAGCGCCAGGGATCGAGGGTGGCTAGGTGGGAATTTACGCTTTCTCTCAAATGTTTGTGAGATGGAGAGCTGAACGCTGCCGTGTGACATGGTTCAGATGCTTGGTGACGCAGGTGGTGGTGTTGGTGATACATCCCATAAATTCTGGCGGCTACTGGGACCTGAGGTAGTTGGTACACTAGGACGTGTGGCTGTGGCAGAACGGCCACGTCCTCTCCCAGCACCAGAGGGTCCACTAACACCACCACGACCATGTCCACGTCCGCGTACGCGTCCCTTATTAGATGTTTTCCTCATTGTTCCCGTTCACCACAATTTTGAGAATGGCAAATTTGGGAATAGTTTTTCAACCCAGAACAAAAAGTCTGCTTTTACGGTCACTACAAATAACTTGACCAGCTAAAACAGTACAGATTTGGTTGAATAGAAATGTAAGGCCTGTTTTTTTTTTGCGCTGTGTGACAGGTATAGGTTTAATCACAGAATGACACTTCTATCAGCACGCTAGCGTGTGTCTTAGGTTTTTCTGAATGACACTATCAATACCTTCAATGTAAGATTTTCTTTTTGGGATAGATTTCAAGTAGGCCTCATATACCAGAAACTAGTTATTTTGAGAATGGCAAATTTGGGAATAGTTTTTCAACCCAGAACAAAAAGTCTGCTTTTACGGTCACTACAAATAACTTGACCAGCTAAAACTGTGCAGATTTGGTTGAATAGAAATGTCAGGTCTATTTTTTAGGCGCTGTGTGACAGGCTCAACTTGCCCCTGATGTAGTATATGGCCAAAAAATAACCACACTGTTGATGGTTAAATGCACTTGGGTGACACAGGCTCAGCCTGCACCAGATGTAGTATATGGCCAAAAAATAACCAGACTGTTGATGGTTAAATGCACTTGGGTGACACAGGCTCAGCCTGCAGCTGATGTAGTATATGGCCAAAAAATAACCAGACTGTTGATGGTTAAATGCACTTCGGTGACACAGGCTCAGCCTGCAGCTGATGTAGGATATAGCACAAAATAACCACACTATTGATGGTTAAATACACTTGGTGATAGCTTGTGCTCGCGCACCACAAGTCACAAAATGGCCGCCGATCACCCCAGAAAAAAAGTGATCTAAAAACGCTCTGGGCAGCCTCAAAAAAGTGAGCAAGTCGATATTAGCACTTCAATGATCCACAGCTGCAGATCGATCACAGAATGAAGTCTTTTGGAGGAGTTAATCTGCCTAATCTCGCCCTAACGTCGCAGCAGCGACCTCTCCCTATGCTTGAATCAGCAGAGTGACGTGCAGCGCTACGTGACCCAAGCTTATATAGAGGCTGGGTCACATGCTGCACTGGCCAATCACAGCCATGCCAATAGTAGGCAAGGCTGTGATGGCCTCTTGGGGCAAGTAGTATGACGCTTGTTGATTGGCTGCTTTGCAGCCTTTCAAAAAGCGCCAAGAAAGTGCCGAACACCGAACCCGAACCCGGACTTTTACGAAAATGTTCGGGTTCGGGTCCGTGTCACGGACACCCCAAAATTCGGTACGAACCCGAACTATACAGTTCGGGTTCGCTCATCCCTAGAAATGAGCGCTTCCATTGTAGAAGTGCTCATCTCTCTATAGTCAACTGTATCACAGTATGCCTTTAAAGGGAACCTGTCACCGGGATTTTGTGTATAGAGCTGAGGACATGGGTTGTTAGATGGCCGCTAGCACATCCGCAATACCCAGTCCCCATAGCTCTGTGTGCTTTTATTGTGTAAAAAAAACGATTTGATACATATGCAAATTACCCTGAGATGAGTCCTGTCCCTGAGATGAGTCGAATTGACACGAGTTAGGGAGAGAAGAGGGGCGGTCGGAGCTTAGGTTATGACGAAGACTGTAGGACATTAAGCAGCCTCATATGGCAGCTGATCGGAAATAGTCATTGAAGGGGGCTGATTAATTTTGCAAATGCAGGCAACAACGACAAGGGCAAAATACCCACTATGAGGTCTTAGGATCCACTGCACGTTAAGTGCCCTGGCTAAACATTGTTCCAGCATTTGCAAAAACATAGCGAAAAATGAGATTAACCTAAAATTTACAATTCTACGCTGCATCGCTGTTTCCCGGGCCGGGGTGATAAAATTGCGACGCTACACTACACCTATTTAATATATGGCCTCTTTAGTCATCAGTCTCCTAACACTGCAAATCCCATACATTAGTTCAAGTCCATTTATTGAATGAGCAGGGGCACTATGGCTTCCATCAAATACGGTAAATGTCATTAACATTCCAGGGCTATTTCACACTCGCGACAATAAGAGAAGAATAAAATAATGCGCTCATCTCGACTTTAAATTTATCTCCTTTTTAGAGATTTCAGAAGCACTTTTAACACCTTCAGATTTCCGCTTTATATGCAAATGGCAGTTTTAATGTTTCGAAGACTGGGGGAAACAATGTGTTTAATGTAACTTCTCTTCTTCATTACTTCCCACTTTATTTCGAGCTTCTTCAGCAACAAAAGATGGATTGTGTGGAGCTTTCAGGTATATTAGGTCAGACAATAAACTATAAAGGAATTTAATATTGTTATTGGGGCACTGAAATACAGAAAACTGCTAAACTAGCACATTTGTTCAGTACCAGTTACAGCAAATAAAATCTGTCTGGATTTAAAATTCATTCCTTTTTGGCAATCGTAGCGCCTCTCCTAATGGAATAAAGCAACAAATGACACGAACGAGTTTTCCGCGGCCAAAACTGCATAGAGCAAATTTATCGAATGGAACTTAATGGCCTTTGAAAGGTTTGTCCTGATAAATCTTCATGAAGGTTCTTGGGTAGACATACTTTAGGGTCCTTGATTGTACATACCGTATGTAAGCCTTACCCATAGGACACATCATAAGTTAAGATGAACACGATTCTTAAAATTGGATTCTGGTCAGATTCAGAGGACAGCTGATCGGTTTGAGTTGCCTGGGAAAGTCTCTATAGCTTCACAAGTATCTAGAGATGAGACTTCCACCTATTAGAAGCATAGGAGTTTCTTGACTCATGTTCGTCAATCCAAAGTGGCCAGTGGAAGCTGGGAAAAGGAAAATATGCAAGAACAGGATGACTGTCCACTAGAGTCTTTGGGCACCAAAGTGCTCAGCAATTTCATAGACTGCAATAGGGGTGATATGCATGCAAGTTTGACCACCTTGCTTGGCAGTAGACCATTTTATGAGAACAAGGACTGGAACTAATCAGCAAATCTACTTAGTTATGTAGGGAAAATGCAAAAATCGATGACAGAAAAAGATATCCTCACCCCTGAAGTGCCCTTCACTAACTACAGGACATCAGCATACACGCCTTGTGGTCCAAAACAACTGAAGGAGCCCATTTAGCTCTTATAGTTTCTCTCCCCTTGTCTCGTGGTCCATTGATGCTTTTTTGTTTCCTCTTTTCATTGTTTGTCTTTTTTGGTTGGTTACTTTTGCCACTGTTATGGGGACATGGGTGGCTGGAATTGCCATACGGGTAGTACTTGGATCTGTCCTTCCTTACTCTGGCTCATGGCTCAACATGTCCTTAGATGCATGGTGCTAGATGACTAGCTTAGGAAAAAAATTATTACGGGTTACTGTAACAGGGAGCCAGCGACGCTCTTCCTCCTTGCGGCGCCGCCGGCATCCCGCATGTGTGCAGGAGCGAGGACGCGGTCTCCATGGGGACCAGAGGGTGGGGAGGACCCGGCCGCACACGCCTCCTCAGCGCGACCTGCATCCTCCTAGCTGAAAGAGGTAGTGAGCGCCGATCGCAATTTATCTGCGCTCAGATGGTTTGGGTTGGACTTGGGTCAGGTGACGCTGGCCACGTCATGTGACCCACTTGTTCTGCTAGTTAAACAGGCAGTCTGCTGGCCACAGGTTGCCTGTAAACGGTCTTGCTACCCTCACCAGCATTTTCGTATTGCGTCTTCTGTGTGTTTTTGACCTCGGCTCTGTTTTTGACCTCGACCTTGTGACCTCCCTGGAATTGACGTGACCTCTTGGCTTCAGACTCCGGATTGTGTTTTGACTTCATTATCGGATTGCTCCCTGTGTACGTGCGTGACCTCCTGGCTTTGTCTTTGGCTTTTCTGACTCTGTTACGGTACTTCTGTTATCTTCTTAGGCCCCTGCACATATCTAAGCGAGGGACTGCTGCCAAGTTGTACGCCGTCGGTTAGGACGGGCCGTGCAAGTAGGCAGGGACAGAGGTGGGGTGGAGTTTAGGGCTGCACTTATCCTTACCCTCTGTCGTGACAGTTACTCTTCTCAGAGATATGTATGCTATATGTGTCAATATTTGTCCTTCCAGTGGTTCTGAAGGGAGTCCTTAATGGAATTTGTGAACAGTTACTAGTGGGCTCATTGGTAGATGGAGCTGCTGTGGGGGCAACATGACTAGAGCAGTTTTGTGGGTATTGGGGCTGTCATCATTATGGGGCCAATGCTTCTGGCTTTACATGTGGCAGGTATAATAATGAAGCCTATATACCTGTTATTACTCATGAAAAATGATTGTTATATATGCAATAAAATATTGGTTGATTTTTATGGACATTATATTTTCCTCTCTGGTGGCGCCTCCTGCTGTTTGTCCTTCTGGTCCACCTTCTCTTGCATTCAGAGTTGGACTAACATACTTAGTAGCTTCCCTGCCCTTTCCTCCTCTCAGTGCTGATGTACTGATCTCATAGTGAATCAGTCCAGAAACCTTTCATTCATCCCTACTTCTAAATTCATAGAAATATATCTCTATATCTCTCTAGACAGTGGAGAAAGATAATGTGGAGGCATTACATACGGTGGCATACATAGAGAAGTAAGGGTCCCATAGCAAGGATCAAACCAGGCCCCACACAGAACAGAAGGGTTTCTGCCTAAACCCTTTTCAATGACCCGTGGACCATTATTCCTCTGCCTCATTTGCTAAAAGTTGTTCCTTTAGAGGGTAGAGTCCTGACCAAGTTTTCATCTCCAGTAGAAGAGGAGATAATCCCAACTAAGACTGGGCCCCCTCTTGCCCTGGGCCCCATAGCAGTCACATGGTCTGCCGCTATGGTAGTTACGCCCCTGATTACATACCATACAGTATGTATCTCTGGGACTATACGTGAGGGACTGTTTTCAATATAGACGAGGAAGGGGTTAACAAGAGAAAATTGCAATGCATTATGGGAGAAGCAGGTGCTTGATGAGCTGCTGCCCACTCACGGAAAAGGGAACTCCTCCAAATATGTGTTTTAAATTTATGGGATAACCCCTTAAACAGTCGTATATTTTTTTAAAATCTTGGCTTCTAGTGAGAGTCAGGATATCTTCTAAAGTGCACCCAATTCAGGTGGATTATAGGACCCTATATAATAATGGTGAAGGCATCATTGGCGCATGGTCTCTCCTATCCATTGAGGTCTTGGAATTTCAAGCCTTTACGTCTCTGCCTCGGCATTTACAGGCGACTCGAAAACAACGTTAATGCATTTTGGCCTCATGAATGGAAAAGAAATGTTCAGTATGTTGAGTTAATCTTGATGATAGAAAATTACCAGCTCGTTATTTCATCACAAACCTCAGCACGTCCTTAGTTTAAGCAATCATTGGCTTGGGGTCTTGCTTAAAAGAACAAGCTGTTTTCATGGCTGGAATACTTCTATTTGAATTCTCTATTGCCAAGTCTTTATATTTTATCATTCTGTTCATTTTCTATTTAAGGAATCAGCCCAGAAGTGACTTAACGCAGTGTATGTTTTCTGCCTGCATAGAATTAATTAAGCCTCATAATTACAGCGGCCCCCAGGCTGCATTGGCACACTTAACAGCAGGATGGTGGAAAAGCCAGCTGCCTCGATCTGCCTAATTATGGGTTGGCTAACGCACGACTTATTGTAACCTGTAGGTGACTACTGTGAAATACAGGAAGTCACACAAGGAGACAAAGGTAAGTGAGCAACTGGAAAAACATTAGCGATGGGCAAAGACTAAAGAGCTGTCCGAGAAGATGAAGATATTTCAGTGAGTGATGTCTAGACCTAGGGCTACCGAAAACAAGGCACTTCAGAGAGGACTCAAAAGGAAAACCAGTTCTCGGAACGTTATAGAAATCCGAAAGGTCAGGGGGAGGAAAGGGAACCAGAGCTATTTCAGACTACGGTGTCCAAATGGACTATTACCAAAGACATCATGGTGGATATGGCAACTGAATGTGGTAACCAACATCTGCAGTCTTCTCAATTATAATGCAGCCTCCAAACAGCCTCTTGACTTGACCTGGCCGCAATTCCTGGTATTACTTTTCTCCAACTGTGGTGGACCCATTTTGGTATTTCATTTTGACTGTGATGTTCCAGTGTTGACTTTGCAGCAGCCTGTGAGGATCCGGAGCGGAGGATGGGAATGGTAGTGGTTCCGGTTATAACCTAGTCTATCACAGTGACTGTCCTCCCAACGTTGCTCTCTAGGGTCAGTGCAGTGTAAGAAGCAGCACCCTGTCTTCCCTTGGGGTACACCCTGATTCTGGGGCTCCTGCCTGATGGTTGCCAGGGGTGCTCTTGATGTTAGGTGTTTGGATGGGTGCAAGACCATCATGTAGAGTGCAATGGCCAGGTCAGGAATCAGGCCAGAGTTAGAAGAGTAAATATTTCTCTTTACTTGAGTGCAAAATAGGAGTTGTAGTACATTCAACAACAATCTGCAAATTCTTTCCCCAGTTAGTGAGTATAATGGCACTTATGGTATGAAATCTTGCTAAAGTCTCTCTCTCTCTAGAATTGCGGGATACAGGTTTTTAGAGGCATGTCTGGCCAGGACATGGTTAAGTGTGACGGTGTCTTAACTGTACTCCCTCATGAGCAGCAAAGTCTGGCTAGCTGTAGTCACAGGTTACCTTGCTGACTCCTAAGCTTGGCCATGCAGATTATATGTTCTTTCTTTCCCTCTATCTTGCTGTAGCAGAAGCAGTAACTTTCCCAGAGATTGGTTAATATCTGGATCCTGATGCCTAAGGAGAAGGAGCACATGGACTTGCTTTCTCCCTCCTCACACACTAGTGTCTTCTCATCTTGTAGGAAGTAAGACCACCCTCTTCCTGAGAGCGGTGGAACAGGGTGATTAACCCTGTCTTTGCCCAGCACACCAGGCCATACTGGGTGTACATTACATCAAATGACATAACATTATATAAAATTGCAAACCATTTACAATATACCTCCTGTACTGGGGCACTGCAACTTCA
This sequence comes from Bufo bufo, assembly GCF_905171765.1. Taxonomy (NCBI): domain Eukaryota; kingdom Metazoa; phylum Chordata; class Amphibia; order Anura; family Bufonidae; genus Bufo; species Bufo bufo. Next base: position 226,963,336 of record NC_053395.1, on the reverse strand, counting down.
ATTCTATCTATTGCATTCTGACTGAACCTTAAATGCCACTGACAACAAGGACAGTCAAGGGCTTTGTCCCATTACTACCAGCAGCCACATTTACATTTGACTGTGACTTGGCCTCAGTTCAAACTAGAGAAGTAAGCTTCAAAAAATAATAAGAATGTGGTTAAGAAGGAAAACAAAACGTTGGACCTCAGTCTCCTCAAAGAAGCAAAACCTACCATGACTAGGCTGAAGTTCTACCATTATTTTTGGTCAGAAAACATTTTTCTATCAAAAAGACACCTTGGGGAAACCCAACAGACCTCATTATAAGTCAAAGGGGTCAATCATTGCATGGCTGGTGTCCACGGATCCAGAAGTGAGTTTTGGCTTATAAGTGGAAGCCACAACATAGAGGTCAACTGAGCCTTGATTTATCCAAGATTAGACTTATCCTAATGGGAAGCCCAACTTGTTGAAAAGATAATTAATCTCCGAAGGAAGAGGATTTCCTGCCACAAGATGGGAAAATCACAGAAAGTCAAACAGTCTACATTGAGAAGACCAAAGAAATCAAGACCTTCAAGAGAAACACTAAATTGGGGCCAGAACTCAAAACTACCTAGAAAAGAATTCGAAAAGAGGATCTATAGTGAAACTTTTTTCCATTGACTTTATTTGAATGGAGTTGAGCTGGGGTACCCAACACAGTCCATAGTGTTTCAGGAAACAGACCTGGACATCCCCTTTAATTATGCTAATATTAATAATACAAACCCACCTTCCTATCAGGAATAGACAAGTTCCATGTTCTAGATGCAGACTTCCCTCATATCTAGTCAGATAACAATTGAGAATATCAATGGTCTGTATCAGTTTAAGCAAATGCAATCCACTCACCTATATTGATTCATCAGACGCGTGACCTCAGTCAATGCAGTCAAGAGCAGGGCTATGGATCGATGGTTGGCATTTTGAATGACTTCTGTATTCAACAGCAAAGCACAAAGACGCAGATATCCTTTTATTACAGTTTCAGATGTCAAACATATTTCTTTTCTCGAAGGAAGAAAATGTGAGTCTTCTGTACAGTGACCTGTCATTTTAGCCAGGCGACACACAACTCACATTCCTTTGAATGCATCAGATACCCGAGCAATCAGTCACCGAACGCGACTAATAGCAGTCAGTCTCAGCCTCCTTGGGAATCTTCGCCACTTACAGGCTTGTAAAAATCCATAATCATAATAATCAGCGGTAGATAAAAGGAGCAGATTGTATTTTTTTTAGAAAAGCAAACAATTTCAAATATTTTTTTTTTTCATTTACGACATTAAAATCTCGTATCTCTGGATCAGAGAAGCGTCAATATTCCATCAAAAAGCAGAACATTTAATAAAGAGAGGGAGCGGAGCCGCCCACGGCGCAAATGCCAAGCACCTGTCATTAAACAATCTTCCTGAAATGTTCAATACTGTCCGGCTGAACCAGTCATTAGGTGGTAACGACGCTGCTTTACACACATCGGGTCGATGCAATTTACGGGTCATTTTATTTACCACATGCTCGCAACTAGGGATAATGGGCTGTTTACGTAGATACAGAGTCTGCAAGTCCAGAGATTTGAAAGCTACACATCCATCATACAATCAGACAGATCTGTACAAGCCTTCTGTGACCCTATGTCTTCAGGAGCCTAAAGACTCCACCCATTAGGTAGGCCACACCTTAAAGAGAGCACTTGTCAGCAGGACCAACCCTTTTAAACCAAGCATTCTGCCAGGTAGGATTATTTCTGCTGAATAATACAATACCTCTCTTGTGCAAATTGGTTTCTGAGTTTCTGTGAAAAAAGACTTTCATAAACGAGCACTTCAAATGAGCCTGCTTAGTGTTCCGTCCTAGGGGTATTGAGCCCCTAGGACGGAACTCAGTGCCGGAAAAGAATAACGCTAGTGTGAAAGTACCCTAATAATGAGAAGTACCTTGAGGAAGACCATGGTGTCCAATTTTTTGTGTATTTATTAAGTGTATTGTTGCTTCTGGCAATCATTTCTTCAAAGCTACAATTGACATTTACCTTCCTTATTTTTTGAGACGTGAGGAGTTGATGAGGATTTTCCAATTTTGCGCTATACATTGGAGAGAGGCTGTTAAAATATGATAGAGAATAGTCCTTTGGGGACTATCGATATCAAGTGTTAACACAAAAGGGTCAAGGTTAAATGGTAGATTGATGTTAAGTGAAGAGTAGATTAGAAGGGAAGTTTCTTTCCAGAAACCTGTAATAATTGAGCCTTCCCTAAATAAATGTAGTAATGTGCCGACTTGATTACAGAATATGCGTTTTGGCATTCTGGTTTTGAGATCCGTCAGAATCTTTCAAAACTGGGGCAAAACGGTTCTGCTTAGTCTCAATGCATTCTGAATGGAAAGAGATCAGGATGCATCAGGATGTCTCCTGTTCCATCAGCATTCCGTTTTGTGACCGGACACAAGCTGCGGTTTTGTGTCTGGTCATCGAAACAGAACAAACCAGATCCGTTAGGATGCGGTTGTGTGAAATCGAAACGGGAAAAAATGGATCACTAAATATATTGAAAGTCAATGAATGACGAATCCATTTTTTTCTGTTTTCACACAACCGCTTCCTAATGGAACGGATGCATCCTGATGTGTAATCAAAACGGAACTGTTTTGGTCAGGTTTTGAGATCCTCCGCCAGATCTCAAAACCTGAAAGCAAAACTTATATGTGAAAGTAGTCCTAGTCATGTAAGGCTTTAAAGTTCTTGTCTTTAGTGGTTACAAAATAAACCAGGTGGCGCCCCCTGCAATCTTTTTCTTCGCGGAGAAGTTGGAGGTCCTCTGGCCTCTATTGGGAGGGACCACAAAAGGTTAATGGAGATTTTTGCAATATATATCTTTTCATTGCTTTTACAAAAAGTCTGCTTTTTAATAATACCAAAAGAAAAGTTGTTTGATTTTTACCTCCCCCCCCCCCCCCCTGTTTTTAATTATGTTTCCCCTGTGAATACATTTCCAATAGCCATGAATATCCTCCAGTCCACTAAATAAAAAAGACCTAAGTAAAGGTACAGACCAGAGTGAGGGTTGACCAGAGCCATAGTATTAGTGATTGGTAATTGAACCAATTGATGCTATCTGGCATCCATTGGCTCCCCAGTGGTATGATGGTGCCGCTGGATGCAGGATCAAGGCTGGGCATCCAAAGTAGATACCCAGCTCATACAGAAGGGGACCTATGTGCTGCTGGGGTAAGGCCACCAGACCCCTATCCAGCCAGTCACAGGTTCTGCCTGCCCCCCTCCCTTTTTAGCGCCCTGCAATCATATAGTCAGAGGCGGACTGGGAACGTAACATGGCCCTGGAAAAAACTAAAAGTGGTCCCAATGTTGTAGATGGGTCTAAATTGACAGAAGGTGGAGCAACACAAGTGGATGGGGCTAATACAAGTTGGCAGGGTCCACAATACCATAGTGCAGCACAGAATACGATCCCATAGAACCAAGTACTACAGTTTAGCACAAAATACTTCCCCAGAAGCTGTCCCTCTGTGGTGGCCATCAATAGCTGCCACGTTCTGTCTTAATGCTCCTCCAATTGTCTCTAATTGAGATATCGAGTAGGAGGCTTAGGAAGTGAGACGTGGGCAGCAGCATCAAGCCATCCATACCTTCAGCATGCTGCCTGGACTTCCTGTAATAAAGAAGATACCTATAGTGCCCCCAGTAGTAGGTGCCCAGCCAGCGGAAGTGAGAACCCGGGCGGCCCTGCGGCACATCGGCCCCCTGGGAAAATCCCTGTATAGTCTATAGCTAATCCAAACTTTTCGTGATTTAGATTTTGCACCCCAACATTTTCATAAATAAACTGCAGCATGGTCATTCAAGGCTGCTCTCATTGCCTTCATAAATATTCTTATTAAATTTGGGACATTTAAGTCCCATCCTAGGGACTCCCCCTATGACCACATCTAGGAAACTATCATAAACTGTCCACTTTGGGGAAAATTTGCACAGACTTTGTCTGCTCCCAGTAACTTTTGAAGATGGTGAGCCCCACCCATATCCATATTTTCAGAGGGTCAGTCCCACCCCCTTCCCGCAGTCTTTACAGAGGGTCACCCCCGACCCCTTTCCCAAGATTGTTGGTAACTGTGCTATCGCTGCTTGTTCAGTCAAGGTCATTTCTCGCCCATGGAATGAAACTTGACAATTCAATGTTCCCCTCCTTCCGCCGCTCGTTGTGTCTAATTCATTTCCATGGGTGAGGCTGGGGGTCATCCTTTGAAAGAAGACATCACAGATAAGCAGCTCACGTGTGCTTCTCTGACCTCGTGCAGTTGCATTCCCACTATACCCATTGCAGTGATCTCTATGACTCTGGTTTCTAAGTCATTTGCAGGCAGCCGGTGTCTTCCTCAGAGGACAGGTACAATCTCATGCAAATGTGTGCAAGCCCCGTACAATGGTTCTTGCCTCATTACCCATTCTACAGGTCCCGCACCCTTATGCTGAGCTGAGGCTGGAAGCCGAGAGGGAGACGTTGGAAAGAAGACATACGCTGTAAAAATTCATGAGCTCGGAGACCAACTTGGTGTAAAACATTTCGACAATTCAGTTAAACTGCTCAGAATTTAATCCGTCATAAATCTTTACGGTTCCTGCATTGTAGATGAAGGGATTGCTGGTAATTAGGATGTGAGGGCGCAGAAAGGGTCATGTGTTTCCTGGTGAGTAGTGCTGCCGACATCTCCTCTTCATTCCTAGTTAATCAGCGATGGGACCAGCAATGTTAGATCATCAAACGGTGGTGAAGAGCGCTGATGGACGATGAAGAGCGCTGATCATGTGATCTGGAGATTTTATGTAACATTGTAGCAATTCAGTTATTATATGTTACTTTTGTCTGATGCTTGTAAAGAGCCTCCACTTCAGCTCCACCTCAGCTGTTTGTAGAGCCCCGAGGCCATGTTTCATGCCTTTTTGCAAGGATAATCACACGAGAGACAAGCCGGTAACAAAATATGCATCAGACGTAGAAACTGTTCTGTTCCAATTCACCAATCATAAAATAAAATATGACTTTTCACCACACATTTGGTGCCCACATTAGTACACATACTCATGGTGATTGCCATCTGTTAAAGAATAAAGCCTTTGTAACTATATACATGTAATGACCAGGTAGATGGAGGCACATACCGCAAATTTTCATTTTATCTAGTAAGGGGCACAAATGCTTAACGGTTACAGTCTCTCACATACAGAGGGCAAATACATTTGGTGGTTACAGACACGGCGTGCAATTGGACACTCTCTGTGGTGCTCCAGAAGAGTTATAGTTCTTGAAGGCCAATCTAGTTCAAACAATAGTTCCAATGAAGACTTCCCTGGTTCACGGGTGGTGTAAGGCCTTTACCGCTGGATAGTGTTCCTGTTGGCAGGGAATTCCAATGTAAAAAAAAAAAGAGATTTCTCCAGCACTCCTTAAAAAAATCAGCCTTTATTATAAATGCATTAAAAAAATCTTGTACAAAAGGATGAATAAAAAATGAGTAAGGACAAGATTTTGTACAAGATCTTTTAATGCATTTACAATAAAGGATTGCTTTTTTAACCCCTTAAGAACTCAGCCCTATTTCACCTTAAGGACTTGGCCATTTTTTGCAAATCTGACCAGTGTCACTTTAAGTGCTGATAACTTTAAAACGCTTTGCCATATCCAGGCCATTCTGAGATTGTTTTTTCGTCACATATTGTACTTCATGACACTGGTAAAATGAAGTAAAAAAAAAATCATTTTTATTTATAAAAGAAATACCAAATTTACCAAAAATTGGTAAAAAAATTGCAAATTTCCAAGTTTCAATTTCTCTACTTCTATAATACATAGTAATACCTCCAAAAATAGTTATTACTTTACATTCCCCATATGTCTACTTCATGTTTGGATCATTTTGGGAATGATATTTTATTTTTTGGGGATGTTACAAGGCTTAGAAGTTTAGAAGCAAATCTTGAAATTTTTCAGAAATTTTCAAAAACCCAATTTTTAGGGACCAGTTCAGGTCTGAAGTCACTTTGCGAGGCTTACATAATAGAAACCACCCAAAAATTTTGGCAGATTTTCCATTTTAATTATTTTTTTCCAGTTACAAAGCAAGGGTTAACAGCCAAACCAAACTCAATATTTATGGCCCTGATTCCGTAGTTTACAGAAACACCCCATATGTGGTCGTAAACCGCTGTACGGGCACACGGCAGGGCGCAGAAGGAAAGGAATGCCATACGGTTTTTGGAAGGCAGGTTTTGCTGGACTGTTTTTTTTGACACCATGTCCCATTTGAAGCCCCCCTGATGCACCCCTAGAGTAGAAACTCCATAAAAGTGACCCCATCTAAGAAACTACACCCCTCAAGGTATTCAAAACAGATTTTACAAACTTTGTTAATGTAAAGGGGGAATAATAATCACCAATATTTATGCAAATATCGATAATTAATATTCATAAATAGGAGGAGCCGTCTATTGATGACTCCGCCTATTTTTACCTTTAAATAACTATAATACAATACTTTGCCTTATGCTAACCACTAAACTAGCTGCATGCGCCTTACTAAACTAACTATCGCTAATAACCACACATTACAGATAGTTATAAATAAAACAAGATATTTATTAATACCAAACAATACACTAGACACGCAATACACTAACAATACAGCACTAAATATACAGTACTAAACTACACTACACGGTTCCCAAACTCCACCCACAAACTAACTATACAATACACTCACACAAATATTAGCAGCCCACCCACCTGGTTCTACTTACTGTCCCTATGGGGTACAACAAGGGTTAACGGTGGCACTGCAGGGGTGAATGCAGGCCACAGACACAAATACAGTAATGCAAGGTTTAATACCCTGCAAGTGAGAGGGGGTGTGTATGGGCAGGTTGGGGGGTAAGGTACAGTGGAGGAGACAGCAATGCAAGGGTTAATATCCTGCAAGTGAGTATGGGCAGGTTGTGGGTGAGTGGGTAGGAGTATGGTGCAGTGGGGGTGACAGAGGGTTAATATGACTGCAGGGGTGGTATAGGGATAATGGGAGTAGGGATACGTTGGTGGGATAGATGGGGGTTGTGTTGGGGATATGGGAGGAGGTATAGGGATAGGGGATATGGGCAAATAGGGGTTAATAGGGATTAGGGGTATAATCGTTGGTGGGATAGGGGATATGGGAAGAAGGAGGGGGAACTCAGAGAATACTTAGTCCAGCATGCTCGTCTTCCAGGGGGGTCGCTCCGTTCCTCCTGAGCGCCGATCGCGCTCTCCTTCAGGGGGGGGCCGGTAGGGGTCTCTCCTCTCAGTGCAGGGCTGCCGGGCTTTATACCCCGCAGCCCGCACTCCCGGGCTGCGGCGCATGCGCTGTGAGCGCAAGCCACAGGTAAAGACACGTGGGCCGGCACGGTGATATGACGTCACCGCGCCAGCCCGCACGTCCCTGCACGCGCACAGCAGGGCCGCGCCACTTGCAGACAGGCGGGAGAAGCCTTTGATCTCCCGCCTGCAGCTCCTTGCATTCCGCACAGCGCAATAGTAATCGCGCTGCCGGAATGTGCATAATAGAAGGAGGGGAGGCTTCTCCCCTTCTTCTATCATGCATAATTATCTCCAGCAGCGCTGGAGATAATTAGAACAAAGGACTCGGATTCTGTTGAACCTGAGTTCTTTGTATGCATCAGGATGACCGGACCCTTGTCCGGTCATTCTGATGCAATCAGCCAGATTGCATCAGTGTGAATGCTTGGGGCACATTCACACTGATGCACCTGGTTTCAGGTGTCTATGGAGGGGGATATAGAAACATAGAAACATAGAATGTGTCGGCAGATAAGAACCATTTGGCCCATCTACTCTGCCCAATATACTGAGTACTATGGATAGCCCCTGGCCCTATCTTATATGAAGGATGGGCTTATGCCTATTCCATGCATGCTTAAACTCCTTCACTGTATTTGCAGCTACCACTTCTGCAGGAAGGCTATTCCATGCATCCACTACTCTCTCAGTAAAGTAATACTTCCTGATATTACTTTTAAACCTTTGCTCCTCTAATTTAAAACTATGTCCTCTTGTAGCAGTTTTTCTTCTTTTAAATATTCTCTCCTCTTTTACCTTGTTGATTCCCTTTATGTATTTAGCAGTTTCTATCATATCCCCTCTGTCTCGTCTTTCTTCCAAGCTATACATGTTAAGGTCTTTTAATCGTTCCTGGTAAGTTTTATCCTGCAATCCATGTACCAGTTTAGTGTCTCTTCTCTGAACTCTCTCCAAATTATCAATATCCTTCTGGAGATATGGTCTCCAGTACTGCGCACAATACTCCAGATGAGGTCTCACTAGTGCTCTGTAGAGCGGCATGAGCGCCTCCCTCTGTCTACTGGTAATGCCTCTCCCTATACAGCCAAGCATTCTGCTAGCATCTCCTGCTGCTCTATGACATGGTCTGCCTACCTTTAAGTCTTCTGAAATAATGACCCCTAAATCCCTTTCCTCAGATACTGAGGTTAGGACTGTATCACTGATTTTATATTCTGCTCTTGGGTTTTTACGCCCCAGGTGCATTATCTTGCACTTATCAACATTACATTTTAGTTGCCAGATCTTTGACCATTCCTCTAGTTTTCCTAAATCCTTTTCCATTTGGCGTATCCCTCCAGGAACATCAACCCTGTTACAAATCTTTGTGTCATCAGCAAAAAGACCCACCTTACCAACGAGGCCTTCTGCAATTTCGCTGATAAAGATATTAAACAATATGGGTCCCAGAACAGATCCCTGAGGTACCCCACTGGTAACAAGACCATGGTCTGAATATACTCCATTGACTACAACCCTCTGTTGCCTGTCCCTCAGTCACTGCCTAATCCGTTCAACAATATGGGAGTCCAAGCATCCATACATGTGTATGGATGCTTGTGGCACATCCATACACATGTATACACTGATACTGGGGTGTATAGGGGACATATATCAGGGGGCATATATATATATATATATATATATATATATATTATAAGGGGGATTTATATATATCATACACCTATATTATAAGGGGGCACAGCTACCACGTATTTCCCACAGGGGCCACCATGAGCCCCTGTGGGCCACTAAGGGCAGATGTGCGCAGATGCTGGGCACATCTGCGCACATCATCCTATCAAGTGACCATTAATGTATGCATATACAGGGAGTGCAGAATTATTAGGCAAGTTGTATTTTTGAGGATTAATTTTATTATTGAACAACAACCATGTTCTCAATGAACCCAAAAAACTCATTAATATCAAAGCTGAATATTTTTGGAAGTAGTTTTTAGTTTGTTTTTAGTTTTAGCTATTTTAGGGGGATATCTGTGTGTGCAGGTGACTATTACTGTGCATAATTATTAGGCAACTTAACAAAAAACAAATATATACCAATTTCAATTATTTATTTTTACCAGTGAAACCAATATAACATCTCAACATTCACAAATATACATTTCTGACATTCAAAAACAAAACAAAAACAAATCAGTGACCAATATAGCCACCTTTCTTTGCAAGGACTCTCAAAAGCCTGCCATCCATGGATTCTGTCAGTGTTTTGATCTGTTCACCATCAACATTGCGTGCAGCAGCAACCACAGCCTCCCAGACACTGTTCAGAGAGGTGTACTGTTTTCCCTCTTTGTAAATCTCACATTTGATGATGGACCACAGGTTCTCAATGGGGTTCAGATCAGGTGAACAAGGAGGCCATGTCATTAGATTTTCTTCTTTTATACCCTTTCTTGCCAGCCACGCTGTGGAGTACTTGGACGCGTGTGATGGAGCGTTTCAATCATGTTTTTCTTGAAGGATGCAGACTTCTTCCTGTACCACTGCTTGAAGAAGGTGTCTTCCAGAAACTGGCAGTAGGACTGGGAGTTGAGCTTGACTCCATCCTCAACCCGAAAAGGCCCCACAAGCTCATCTTTGATGATACCAGCCCAAACCAGTACTCCACCTCCACCTTGCTGGCGTCTGAGTCGGACTGGAGCTCTCTGCCCTTTACCAATCTAGCCACGGGCCCATCCATCTGGCCCATCAAGACTCACTCTCATTTCATCAGTCCATAAAACCTTAGAAAAATCAGTCTTGAGATATTTCTTGGCCCAGTCTTGACGTTTCAGCTTGTGTGTCTTGTTCAGTGGTGGTCGTCTTTCAGCCTTTCTTACCTTGGCCATGTCTCTGAGTATTGCACACCTTGTGCTTTTGGGCACTCCAGTGATGTTGCAGCTCTGAAATATGGCCAAACTGGTGGCAAGTGGCATCTTGGCAGCTGCACGCTTGACTTTTCTCAGTTCATGGGCAGTTATTTTGCGCCTTGGTTTTTCCACACGCTTCTTGCAACACTGTTGACTATTTTGAATGAACCGCTTGATTGTTCGATGATCACGCTTCAGAAGCTTTGCAATTTTAAGAGTGCTGCATCCCTCTGCAAGTTATCTCACTATTTTAGACTTTTCTGAGCCTGTCAAGTCCTTCTTTTGACCCATTTTGCCAAAGGAAAGGAAGTTGCCTAATAATTATGCACACCTAATATAGGGTGTTGATGTCATTAGACCACACCCCTTCTCATTACAGAGATGCACATCACCTAATATGCTTAATTGGTAGTAGGCTTTCGAGCCTATACAGCTTGGAGTAAGACAACATGCATAAAGAGGATGATGTGGTCAAAATACTCATTTGCCTAATAATTCTGCACGCAGTGTATATCATACATGCATGCATGCACGTGTTTGCATGCATGTATGTATACATATGCATGCGTCTCAACCCTTCCTCAACAGTTAACCCTTTAGGTGTTTCACAAGAATTAATGGAAAATAGAGATACAATTAAAAAATTTCACTTTTTTGGCAGATTTTCCATTTTAATAATTTTTTTCCAGGGTTAACAGCCAAACCAAAATCAATATTTATGGCCCTGATTCTGTAGTTTATAGAAACACCCCATATGTGTTTGTAAACCGCTGTACGGGCACACGGCAGGGTGCAGAAGGAAAGGAATGCCATGCGGTTTTTGGAAGGCAAGTTTTGCTGGACTGTTTTTTTGACACCATGTCCCATTTGAAGCCCCCCTGATGCACCCCTAGAGTAGAAACTCCATAACAGTGACCCCATCTAAGAAACTACACCTCTCAAGGTATTCAAAACAGATTTTACAAACATGGTTAACCCTTTAGGTGTTCCACAAGAGTTATTGGCAAATGGAGATGAAATTTCAGAATTTCAATTTTTTGGAAAATTTTCCATTTTAATCCATTTTTCCCAGTAACAAAGCAAGGGTTAACAGCCGAACAAAACTCAATATTTATGGCCCTGATTCTGTAGTTTACAGAAACACCCCATATGTGGGCGTAAACTTCTGTACGGGCACACGGCAGGGCGCAGAAGGTAAGGAATGCCATACGGTTTTTGGAAGGCAGATTTTGCTGAACTGTTTTTTTTGACACCATGTCCCATTTGAAGCCCCCCGATGCACCCCTAGAGTAGAAACTCCAAAAAAGTGACCCCATTTTAGAAACTACGGGATAGGGTGGCAGCATTTTTGGTACTAGTTTAGGGTACATATGATTTTTGGTTGCTCTATATTACACTTTTTGTGAGGCAAGGTAACAAGAAATAGCTGTTTTGGCACCGTTTTTATTTTTTGTTATTTACAAAATTCATCTGACAGGTTAGATCATGTGATATTTTTATAGACCAGGTAGTCACAGATGCGGCGATACCTAATATGTATACTTTTTTTTATTTATGTAAGTTTTACACAATGATTTATTTTTTGAAACAAGTGTCTCTATAGTCTGAGAGCCATAATTTTTTCAGTTTTTGGGCGATTACCTTGGTGATTTTTGCGGGATAAGATGACGGTTTTTATTGGCACTATTTTGGGGTGCGTGTGACTTTTTGATCGCTTGCTTTTACACTTTTAGTGATGTAAGTTAACAAAAAATTGCTTTTTTTACACCGTTTTTATATTATTATTTTTTTACGGTATTCACCTGAGGGGTTAGGTCATGTGATATGTTTATAGAGCCGGTCGATACGAATGCGGCGATACCTAATATGTCTCCCTATTTTTTACCAATTTTTTTAAACTTTATTTGGGGAAAATTATGTTTTTGTTTATTTTTACTTGAAACTTTTAACTTTTGGGGGGAAAACTTTATTTTTTCAACTTTTTTTTTACTTTCTTTTTTGTCCCACTTTGGGGGTCTAATCCCTTTTACAATGCATTCCAATACTTCTGTATAGGAATGCATTGGATGTATGAGTAATACTCTGAGTATTACTCATACAGCTTCCGGCCTGTGAGATCCAAGGGGCTGGATCTCACAGGCTTGTCACCGGAAGGCAGCGCAGATGCCTAAGGAAGGCATCGTGCTGCTTTCCATGCCATCGGGTCCCCCCTACAGCCGCATGGGGACCCGATGGCATCGGGTCCCCCCCTACAGCCGCATAAGGTAAAAGCCGCAAACCGCAGGTCTGAATTGACCGGATGTGACCGGAGGCCCGCTGAATGATTTCAGCAAAAATCCTGTTCCGATCACCGCCCGCAGCGCCGCAATCTAGTTTTAAACTTAGGACGTAGCGGTACGCCTTGAGTCCTTAAAGGTATTTAGGTATATATATGACCGTACAGGTCTTATAAAGTGTATTAGAATCATCTAAGTATCCCCCCTGTCCACCTTATAACTACAGTAATGTGAAGTTTTATAACCTGCTTGAATCGGGTTCAATCTGCCCAAGGGGCGGCGTTTCACCTCAGCTTGCGCCCAGCCAGCCTTGCCACAACTGCCGTTTGAAGCGCCGCCCAGCTCATCAATATTCACTTCGCTGGGCGGCTACTAGTGTCCCCTGCCATCTTCAGCGCATGCGCCCGGCACCCTTGAACCCGATTCAAGCAGGTTATAAAACTTCACATTACTGTAGTTATAAGGTGGACAGGGGGGATACTTAGATGATTCTAATACACTTTATAAGACCTGTACGGTCATATATATACCTAAATATGCTTTTTGGCCCTGTCAGTGTCCCTTTAAGGACTCGGCAAACATGGCTTACCTAAGTCCTTAAGAGTTTAAGGAACAGTGCAGAAATAGCTTTTTTTCTATATTGGAATTCCAGGTCAGTACCTATCTCCAGTTCAGGAACTCTCCGTGCACCCAGGTCCACATTTCACAAGTTAATGACAAGAGTGGTAAGTGAATGCCATTTTTTGTTTTCCTCTTGACAGCACTCTCTCAAGCTCTGCCCTGTGGCACCCATCCTCTTGAAGGTAACTGTGGCATCCCAGGGGCAGACTGGAGGCCATCTTGCTCAGTCTCATAAGGCCATCTTCTGGCCATGGTGATTGTTACTATTCTTCCCTATCAGGAACCTTGCTTCTTGACATGGACTGCATCCCCATCTTTGACGGGTCTCCATCATGGGGATATGCTCTGCTCTGGTGCTTATGCTCTGTTTTTTGTACCAGTGTAAGTGCAGTGAGCCCCTGAGGAGCTGGAGCAGAGGATGAGAGTAGTAGTGGCCTTGATGATGATGTGTCATGGTGTACTCCCTCAGGGCATCGCTCTCTGGAGTCAGTGCAGTGAAGGAGGGGCACCCTGTGTTCCCTCTGGGCACTCCTTGTAGCTGTGGGCTCCCTGTCTGATGGTAGTTTGGCGGTGCCCATGATGTTAATGTCAATATGGGTGCTAGGCAAGGCCCATGTTGGAGATGTAATGGGCGGCATGTGGTGTAAAGAGTCAGAGACAAGGCCAGATGAAACTCAACAAGAGTCTGACTTTACTGTATGCAGGATTTAAGTTGTAATACATTCAGCAGTAGTTTGTATACAATGCAAATTTCTCCCAGATGTCCCAGCATGAACTAAGCAGATATATACAGCACTGTGCCTCAGATTACTCTGGCTAAAATATTTGCTATAGAGATCTATGGCTAATAGCTGTACTCTGGCAAACATTGCTGTAATGTCCACTATTCTGGGGTGCATAGGATGTCTTAACTTATATCCCTTGGCAGCAGCAGGGTCTGGATAGTCTTAAGCTGGGTTACCTTGCTATCTCTTTCTCTCGCTGTAGTCATGCAAATCCTCCTCCTTTAGTTCTTGTTTGCTGAAGCTCGTGGGGTTGACTGAGATTCCAGGGCTTGAAGCTGGAGTATATCGGAGAGGAGCACATGGAGACTGCTCCTTCTTCCTCCCTCTCTTCAGCTACTCTCCTAGACTCTTCTGGACCCAGGTGGTGGAGCCAGCCCACACCCTCCACTCCAGAAAGGGCTAGGCCAAGATTGTTAACTCTGGCCTTGCTTGGCTCATGCTAGAACAACTGTGTGCAATAAATAGCATTAACATTACAAACATTTATATAACAAACTAAACTTTTCAGATACCCCCAGGTCTGGGATACTGCATATCTAAAACTTCTGGCGCATCTCTGGCATGTTTTAGCATTACTACAGCTACTATGCCCTGGGCCCCATAGCAGTCGCATGGTCTGCCGCTATGGTAGTTACGCCCCTGCTTCAGGGTAACCTCTTGTCCTCTGTCAGGCTGGTATACAGGGGCGTAGCTATAGGGGGTGCAGATGTAGCAGTCGCTACTGGGCCCAGGAGCCTGAGGGGGCCCAAAGACCCTTGTTCCACATAAGACACTGGCATTAGAGAAAGTGCATACTGGTCAATTTACACCTCTGGCTGGAGGGAAGGGGTTAGGTTAAGAATTTGGCATGAGGGATGCCCTTTCAATGTTTGCCTCAGGCAGCAGGAAGGATATGTGCTCCCCTGCCCCTTGCCAACAAGCACTGAGGGATGGGGGCCCAAGCTGAACTCTTGCACCAGGGCCCATGAGCTTTTAGCTACGCCCCTGCTGGTATAGATTGATATCCTTTTTTCCTGCAGACAGCTCCACTATCCACTAAGCCCAGGACCCTCTACGGCATCCATATGCACTCACAGAACATACAGAAGTGGGATGTCCTCATGCAGGGCAACTGTTGGGTCATTTGCCCCCCTGTGCACGGTGATGGAGGAGAGACTCCAACCAATCCTTGCCTTTAGCCAGGATATTCAGATATAGAGCTAGGACGGCAAACTGAATCTTTGCCTATGAAATGACCTTGAATCTTTTCACTGATTTATTTTTTTAAATCGCAACAAAAAATGATCCACAGAAAATGAGATTTTGATTGCAAAGTGAGACTCCCGTAAAGCAGCGCTCTGGCCCAGGCACAGGCTCTATACTTTCATTCTATTCATTGCTTGGAATAAACGTCGGATTCTGATCTACTGTTTAAGTAAAAAGGAAGAAGCCTTTGCTAAGAAGGGGAAATGGCGGCGTCAGTGATACGGGTGACAGATCGGCGCAAGCTAATGCTTGTTTAAATCTAATAGAGTTTAATTGCACTTTTCCTGTCATTGCATCTGGGAATCTATTGAGGCAATGTGGGAATGCGACCATCGATTCTGACAAGATGAAAGATCACATGTCAAGCAAATTGTAAGCTCGCTCGGTAAATCACGTCTGTTTCGGAGATGATGCACTTCAGTGTCAGGGTAAGGCCCGACGCGGAAGGCAGGATGATATTAATGCAGCTTGATATTATAACTAATGTACAATGTCTCCGTCTTAAGCAATCATGTGTGTGGATCAGAGGAAGTAAGGAGACCCCCCCCCCACAGCAAAAGACAGGATGGGGCCCCTTACTAACGTGTGAATCGTGTCACCACACGCCAAGTCCAGTTACATGGTGCAACTTTGGACATTGCCAGTTATTGACTCCATGACTTTTATTACTGTTGTAAGATTTGAAACAAAAATCCAGCTAATGAACAGATTTGGAAAAAATCCAGAACAAATGCAAGCATTGATGGAACTATAAGGGGGTGGAAGAGTACTCCAGTGGACCTACCTTCCAAGAGTGCCAGTGTGCCACCATATGAAGCTACTGGTAGAGCTGCTGCTGCCCTAGTGAAGCTGAAGAGGGCAAGAGGAAATTAGTCATAGCTGCGTCACCAATGGACATTGCTTGATAGGGAGAGCTGTGGAGAAATATGGCAGACCCTCTTTTGATGCTACTGCCGATGTCAGAAGCAGAAGGAGCCTGTATATAAGGACTGGAGCAGCTATCATAGGGCAATCAGGCACCTACCCAAGTAAGAAGGTGCATCCTCCTGCTGGGGATGTGCACTAGTGTTGATCACGAATATTCGAATTTCAAATTTTTATCGCGAATATAGGTACTTCAAAAATTCGTGAATATTTGGAATATAGTTATATATATTCGTAATTTCGTTATTTTTTTTTTTTATTTTTTTTATTTTTTTTATCAGTACACATGATCCCTTACTGCTTCTAGCTTGTGGGCCAATAAGAAGGCTGCAATATACTTGACTTTAGGAGTAGTAGTGTTTGCGAATTTTGCTCTATATTCATTTTTTTAGAATATTCGCTATATTGCTATATATTCTTGTTTTAGAATATTACGAATATTCGAAAAAACGAAGTTATAGCAATATAGCGAATATTCGAAATAAAACGAATATAGAGCAATTTAGCTAATATAGTGCTATAATCTTCTTTGTCTAATAGTTGTAAGTTGAAAAATTCGCAATAAAAAATTTGAATCAGAAAATTTGAATTACGGAAATTTGCATATTACACAATCATTACCTTTCCGATTTTTTAAGTATTCGACGAATATTCTACAGAATATTTGCGAAATATCGCGAATTCGAATATGACCATCACTAATGTGCACCAAGGAGGCTCTGCTGTTGTGGCTGCTGCAGCAGGATGATGACACAGAGCCTGCTCCGCAACTAGGGTTCAGGCTGGGTTAAGCAAGATAGTCACTGCTGCTATGGTGACCATAGATTATGGCCATGATAGAGATGTCTTGGACAACAGGGATATCCAGAACATGAGGCTTGACACAGACCAGAGGCCTTAGAACTAGGCCCAGCGCAGAACAGCAGAGCAAATCGGCTGCAGCAGATGACTAGGCTGCAGACCTAGGCCTAGTGACCAGAGATGACTGACAGCAAGATCCAGTGACATGGGGTTAGTGCCAAGGGGTCATATGGAGGCCTACACTGCAAGCCTGGCGTCAACCTTTGTGGATTTAGTTGGAGCTGCAGTAGATAAGACTCCAAAGTTGATGCACCTAGGAGTGGGACAGGCCCTTGTTGAGCAGGACTGCACACAGTTATTTTAGGTCCACTATATAGTAGAGACTTTTGCTCCTTGTAACGGTAAGGCTGTTAGACTGTGAACTGGTATGCAACGTTCAGGCATCTGTGATGTCCTGTGCTTGCTTGTAAATACAGTACAAGCAAAGTAAAGTTGTTTGGTCGCTGCATCAGAACTTTGCTTTTGCCTACTTTTAATTTGCACACCATCAAAACCATATAAATCCCCGGTCATTAGAGAAGAAGGCTCGAGGTAGCCCCTTTTGAAATGCAAATCATTCATAGGTTGTCAGAATTAATGCATCAAAGGTTTTTAGGACTTTTTCTACAGAGCACAATGGAAGTCAATGGGAGAACCCGAGCATTAAACCAGGCACCTCCTGCTCTGAAGAGGGGAGGGTGTTGGGACTCTAGTTCGGCTTAGGAGTCCCTGCCCTGACTCCATATATAGCTATGTCCATATATGGAGTCAGTGCTTGGGGACACTGAGTGTATTTAAATCTAATTTAGCCTCTATTTTTGAAAAGATTCTGGCGGGATTCGAACTCACAACCTTCTACATTACAGCCAAGAATCTTAACCACTACACTATAGAGCTGCATGGCCAGTTACTTATAAAAAAATTAAATAAATAAAATACAAAATACGAGACTTAGTGTCCAGTTTAAGGCCTCATGCACATGGCCGTTGTTTTGGTCTGCATCCGAGCCACAGTTTTGGCGGCTCAGATGCGGACCCATTCACTTCAATGGGGCCGCAAAAGATGCGGACAGCACTCCGTGTGCTGTCTGCATCTGTGGCTCCGTTCCGTGGACCCCTAAAAAAATATAACATGTCCTGCTGTCTTGGTACTATAGCTTGGTGACTTCAGCTCATCTTTATGTCAGATTTTGGAACCTGGGGATTATCTGTGGGAAAGTCCACACCCTCTTGCTGGAATTAAATGCAAAAAATGCAGAATCCCTTAGATTTTGCTCCCTGGTTTAGCCCAATGTCAAATCCAGCACTGACTCAGTGGATCCACATCATGAATTGTCCTCCATTACATTGAAGCCACCAATATAGTGGCAGATGGTGAAGAGCAGTCCTCTAAGTACTGATCCTGAAAGATCCAGTGACTGGCATTCTGACACGAGGGCCGTTTCCTTCTGTAGGATCTGCAGCATTGTGCAGGCATGCCATTAGTTGGGAAAGAGGAAGGGGGTGAGGGCATTGGGTGTAGGTTATGTAAAGTGCAAGTGGTTGACAGTCATGAAGGGGAAGAGTCTACAGGTTGAACACCTTGAATGTCCATTATGATGGTGGAAGACATTTTTATTATTCCATAGCAAAGATCCCAACCCATGACTCGCAAGCTCTCTGCTGGACCACGACTTTTGTATTGGTCTAGCAGGCAAGCAGCACACATTTGTGTCTAGCAAGAGAAGGCGTAAGGAGGAAGAAGAGGAGCCATGAAATGTTGTTATATCACGGATCCGCCTCCTTCTCCACCCGTCACCCATTCTTCATTTCTGTGCTTAGAAAGATGCGCCAAGAAGACGTATCTGTGCATCCTAACTCAGCATGGTGCCTCCACACCAATTACCTGCCCTTCGTTAGAGAAGCAATTGGGTCTGTCGAGGGAGTCCGAAGCCCCTATAGTAAAATCTTATAGGGTTCTCCAGAGTCTCTGTCCCACCGATCTGACGATGGATTTAAAGAGATGCTGCTGCAAGACAGGTGACCGCTTGATGTCCGGCAAGTAATGTGTGACTGACCATTGGTCATGTTGAATGTGGCTCTCAAAGTACAAAAGGTTGGCAACCATTGTCTCATAAGGTGCAACCAACCAGAATAAAAATATATGAAGCAGTTTCCCATTAAGAAAAGTCTTTATTCTAACGCAGATGACTGATTTTCATATTTCTCACACTTTCTCGTCTTTTCATTCAGAATGACAAGTTTTTAAATGCCACAAAGCCGTTGACATTATTCAAAAGAACAAAACATAAAAAATAAAATAAAAGCCATGTAATGCAGTGTTAAAAATAAAGATCTCAGCTGGAATGAAAGAGGCGGCAGGATTTGAGGCACAGCCAGAAGATCTAATGCGGTAATGTGTGATAGTAGCCTGGGCCTGGATTAAAGGATCTCCCGGCGCTCTAACAAGCCTATTCTATTGCCCATTTATATCCGGTGACAGTGATAGAATCTCTACCCAAGCAAAGAGAAAGCCGCGCTGTAATTTGCTCGTCTTCTTATCGCCGGCTATTGTCTCTCATTCACCTTGAGAGGCAGCGGACACGCGGAATAGGACGCGACGACGGTAATTACAGGAATCATCAACATGCAAATATAAATAAGCGTCGCATTGTGAGACTGAGTTGTCAGACGAGCCTTTCTTCCACTGACAGGTCCTGAATGGGCTTTGCGGCTTTTGTTTAGAGTCTGAAATTTTCCCTCATGGTTTTTGTATTGAACCAATGGCAGGATCTTGTTTACCAAGCTGAAAAGCCTCAACAAAGTAACAATAACCAAACGAGAGATGTTAACTTTGTTACTCTGTGTAACAATGGCAGCCGCCAGCGTGCAGCGCATCCTGCTATGTAGCTCAGTCGAACGGCACACAAGGCTCCTCTTCTCTGCTGCAGGCTCCGGACCCGCTTTCCTGCACTGGCACGGGGGCGGCGACAGCTTCAGTTGCACCTTGTAGGAGCCGCACGCGTCCTGTTTCTTTAAGGGTTCGTGCACGCCCCTGATTCCGCCTTCTCTCTAATCCCGGCCATGCACCGCCTTTATAAGGGTGCTTCCCCCTTCCTGTGATGCCTGAGCAATATTGTAGTTTTCTACAGCGAAGGTTCCAGCTTGTTGTTCCTGTGTTGATATCCTGCTTCCGACCTTAGGCTACTTTCACACTGCCGTTTCTGGGTCCGCCTGTGAGATCCGTTTCAAGGCTCTCACAAGCGGCCCCAAACGGATCAGTTTAGCCCCAATGCATTCTGAATGGATAAGGATCTGCTCTGAATGCAACAGTTTGCCTCCGTTCCACCTCCATTCCGCTCTGGAGGCGGACACCAAAACACTGCTTGCAGAGTTTTGGTGTCCGCCTGGCGATGCGGAGCCAAACGGATCCGTCCTGACTTTCAATGTAAGTCAATGGGGACGGATCAGTTTTCATTGACACAATATGGTGCAATTGTAAACGGATCCGTCCCCCATTGACTTTCAATGTAAAGTCAGGATGGATCCGTTTGAGTTACACTTAGACTTAGACTTTTTTTTGACTGAGTTATGCAGACAGATTCGTACTGAACGGATACCAGCATTTGCATTTATAGGTGCAGATCCGTCTGTCCAGATACCAGACGTATCCGCACCTAAAGGAGGTGTGAAAGTAGCCTGTGCCTGTATTCTGACCTCGTCTCTGCCTGATCCTCTTGTACCTCGCTGCTCCCAAGTGTATGATTCGGATTGTCGACCACGCCTCTGTCTGCTGTTCAGCTTGTTACACCTCCTGCACCTGAGCTATTCAGCTCTGCTGTTCTAACAGCTCCAGTCTGCTAAATCACTAGCTCAGCTCTGCTTCATCTGACTCTGCTGCTGCGCTCCTTCCATCCAGTGACAGCTCTCTCCACCTGCCTGTATCCCCAGTGCTTGCACCGGGGCGTTCTGGCCTGCTCGGCCAGCTGCCACTTAACAGGGACCACTCTTGCGGTAGCGACCTGGTGTCTCCCCTGCAGCTAAGACCAGCTTCCGCATCTTGGAGTGGGATAAAGGGTGAAAACCAGGGGAACACTTAGATTCCGCTCCCAAGTTTGGCCCAAAGCTAAACCGGTAAGTGGCACAGCGGGTCCACACCCGTTGGAGCATTAGTTTGCTCAGGCCATGGACCCCGCTGGCAAGCCCAAGCCTGTGGTGCAAGATTTATACCAAGAGCTACAACGCCAGAGCAAACGCCAAGATGTCCTGCTGCAGTGTCTGAACACGATATTTGCCCATCTGGACGCGCTATCTACACCTGCTCCTGCCTTACCAAAGGCAACTCCTGCAAATCCTGTTGCGTCGTATTCACACCATGGCACAACTGCTATCCAGCTGCCTTTGCCTCCACGCTACAGTGGCGATCCGAAAGCCTGCAGAGGGTTCCTGAATCCGTGCTTGATCCACTTTGAGCTACGTGGAGACAAATTCCAGTCTGACCGAGCGAAGGTAGCATTCATAGTCTCTCTGCTCTCTGGAGAGGCTCTAGCCTGGGCTAATCCTATATGGGAGTGAAGCGGACCTGAGACTGCAAACCTCCAGACCTTCCTAACTGTTTTCCGTACGGTGTTTGAGGAACCAGGTCGTGCCTCGTCTGCAGCCTCTGCGCTCATTCGTCTGCGTCAAGGTGCAATGACAGTGGGACAATACGCAATTCAGTCCCGTACTCTGTCCGCAGAACTGTCCTGGAATGATGAAGCCCAACAAGCCGTATTCTGGGAGGGTCTTAGGGACCGTATTAAAGATGAACTTGCGGGAAGGGATCTTCCTGTCTCTCTGGACGCTCTGGTCACATTGGCCACACGTATTGAGGTGCGATTTTGAGAACGTTTCTCTCAAGCCGCAAGGGTGAGACGGACATCTAGACTCGCACCTGTCTTCCAGAGGCCTGTTCAGACTCCGGCTGCGGTTCCGCCTGAAGCGCCTATGCAAGTAGAACGCCTGAAGCTCTCGGACCAGGAGAGCCAGCGGCGACGAGCAGAAGACTTGTGCCTCTACTGTGGCGGAAAGGGTCACGTTGTCTGCACCTGTCCCCAGAAGGCGGAAAACTTCTGCGCCTAGGCTCTATGGGAGAAGTGACCCTAGGCGAAAGAGACAATTCTCCCAAACTTCTTGTTCCTGTTCTCTTGTCCTCTGGGAAAACCAGTATATCTGTACCTGCCTTCCTGGATTCTGGCGCAGCCGGAAATTTTGTTAATCAAGCCCTGGTGACCCAGTGCCAGTTATCCACCACTTGTCTGGCGAAGCCTCTGGTGGCAACTATTTATAATGGACAACCCCTGCCCAGACCTATTCAGTTCATCACGGTTCCTGTTAAACTCCAAGTCGGGGTGCTATATTCTGAAGAAATATCTTTCTATGTCCTGCCGGATTCCACGGACCCAGTGATTCTGGGATTGCCCTGGCTACAGCAGCATTCTCCCATCTTAGACTGGCGTACAGGGGATATTCTCCTCTGGGGTCCTCAGTGCCATTCTTCCTGTCTGTCGGTGGTTCGCCCAACGTCTCCTCGTCCGGTCCCTATGAAACTGTCTGGTCTGCCTCTGCAATATGTGGCATATAAGGACGTTTTCTGTAAGAAGAGGGCGGAGACCTTACCACCTCATCGGTCTTATGACTGCCCGATCGATCTTCTTCCTGGGACTCCGCCACCTCGCGGGAGGGTTTTTCCCATTATCTCTGCCCGAAACTCAGGCTGTGGCCGAGTATGTTAAGGAAAGCCTCCAGAGGGGGTTTATCCGAAAGCCTACCTCCCTGGCGGGAGCCGGTTTCTTCTTCATGGCCAGGAAAGACGGGTCACACCGTCCGTGCATAGATTATCGTAGGCTGAACAAGATCGCGGTCAAGAACCCTCTGCCTCTGATTTCTGAACTGTTCGACCGTATCTGAGGCGCCCAGATATTTTCTAAGTTGGATCTGCGTGGTGCGTATAACCTGATCCGAATCCGTGAAGGCGACGAGTGGAAGATATCTGTGATGACCACTATGAGTACCTGGTCATGCCATTCAGCCTATGCAACGCTTCTGCAGTTTTTCAAGAATTTGTGAACAATATTTTCTGGGACCTGTTGTACAACTGTGTAGTGGTGTATCTCGATGATATTCTCATCTATTCCCCCGACTTGACCACTCACCGGAAGCAAGTGCGCCTGGTTTTGCAGCGATTAAGGGAGAATAGTCTGTACGCTAAGCTCGAAAAATGTGTCTTTGAGCAGTCCACCTTACTCTTCCTGGGATACATTGTTTCCTGCTCTGGTCTGCAAATGAACCCCGACAAAGTCTCAGCCGTCCTGAATTGGCCTCGTCCTCAAGGTCTCCGTGCCATTCAAAGGTTCCTGGGGTTTGCCAACTTCTATAGACAGTTTATCCCAAACTTCTCTTCCCTCACAGCTGCTATTTCTGCTCTGACGAAGAAAGGGGCGGATGCAAAGAAGTGGACCCCTGAAGCTGAGTCTGCTTTCCTGCATCTCAAAGACTGCTTTCTCCGTCATCCGGATACCTCCAAACAGTTCTTCCTTGAAGTGGATGCTTCCTCTATTGGAGCAGGTGCCGTCCTGCTACAGAAAAACTCCAAATGGTTTATTCTCCGAACTCTTCTCTTCTGCGGAAAGAAACTATGCCATCGGCGATAGAGAGCTGCTGGCTATCAAGATGGCCTTGGAAGAATGGAGATACCTTCTGGAGGGGGCTCTGCATCCTGTGGTGATATACACTGACCACAAGAATCTGACATATCTACAGTCTGCACAGCGTCTAAATCCACGTCAGGCTCGATGGGCACTTTTCTTTCCCAGATTCAATTTTCTTCTGCATTTCCGACCGGCTGATAAAAATGTAAAGGCTGATGCACTTTCCCGTTCTTTCGACCCAGCGGATCAGATTGAAGAACCTCAACGTATTATAGAACATTCTCGTCTGGATTCTGTGGCGCCAGTCCGTGTGAGAGATATTCCTCCGGGAAAGATCTTCGTTCCGCAGGCCAAGAGGAGGAAAATTATTTCTTGTGCATAAACCATGTTGAATACAATTATTGTTGTAATTTTCCATGTTCACCAGCAGGTGGCTGCAATGGATTGGTAAGGAGTTCATTCCAGCTTAGCTCCCCCTCTGTGGAGGTGTGGACTGTTCCCACATCCTGCAGCTTGGGAGAGAAGGGAAGATTCAGTGTAGCCCACCCCCTGCTAGGGGTAGGGTGTGTGTAGGAGTCCCCTGAATAGGGAAGAAAGCCAGGATCTTGTCTCGGCTGAGACATTGATCAAATACCCAGACTAAGCCCTGCAGCCTCAGCTGGATGACAAGCAAGCAGACAACCCTCAGTTCCAGGAAAAAAGCATTCCCTGAGAATATAACTGTGAGTAAAGTCCAGAGACCTAGGAGAAGCCATATTCCTCCTCAGCTAGTCAGTCCCTACAAAGCAGAAGATAAAGAGAAGTGTAGAAGCTAAATTCCTGCCACAGTTTCAGAGCTACTAAGCAGACGTCCTTTCCTGCAAGCTCCTGATTTATAGTGCAGAAGATTCATTCCTGCCAGCCATTGCCAAAATCTGCTGGGACCTAAGACCAAAGCTGTACATTGCTTGGATGAAAGTTATCTTCAGTAAAGACAAGTTTGAACTTCACCTAAAGGTCTGGACATCAATTTCTTCTGCAAAATCCCTCCATTACTCCTACTATCAATACACTCAATTTATTGCAAGTGAGGCAGAGTCAGGAGTCCAGCCGTACCCAGGTAGGAGACACCGTTGACACCATTATCATCACCATACAGAGACATTATAGGCAATCACACCACTCTGGCATTCCTAACCTGGGGCGTGAGTTATAACATCTTGGGAGGGCCCTGTGACAGTACCCTGCGCACACTGCAATTGGCGTCATGAACAAAACATAGACTATCATCTACACCTGACCCAGTCATTGCATAATTTGGCGTCAGCGTATACCCGTATCCTGCTCATTGCATGAGCACTCACCATTCCTTCACACTGTGGCACAGATCGCTGCTGATACCGTTATCTACAATAAAGCACAAGATGCCATCGTCTATGGGAAACGTTACATATGTCACTATCTTACAGCCAAACGACTCACTGGAGCTGTTCTAGCACTTAATGTTCTGCTAAAATGATGAGAAACATGCATCAAATCTGCAGAAGGGGTGAGATAAAAGGCAACTGCTCCCCCCCTCCCCCGCCCAACCTACAGCAATCATTAAAATGTATGCTGCCGTATAAAGAGCGACACGTATGATGCTGACACTCCAAACAGGCGTATATATCTTCATCGACACCTTTACGTTCTCCGCGCTCATACATCAAATCTATTACTATCTCCTAGAAGGAGCCCTGGTTCCTCATGAATCAGGACATATGCATTCCTTACAATGGCCAATATATCTCTTTTTAGTGGCAGAAATGTGAGCAGTGACGGACATGTGAAGAAACCCTGATGAATATTTACCAGTGACACAGAGAAGCTGTGCAGAGACCCATTCACACACCTAATACACTGACGAGTGATGTACGGGCCTTACAGAGGAGCTGTCACCTCTCCTGACATGTCTATTCCCATGCAGTAACAAATTGAGCGCGAATATTTAAATCACGAATTTTAATCGCGAATATTTCGACTTCGAGAATTTGCAAATATTTAGAATATAGTGCTATATATTCGTATTTGAGAAACATATAGAAAAATAGAAACATAGAATGTGTCGGCAGATAAGAACCATTTGGTCCATCTAGTCTGCCCAATATACTGAGTACTATGGATAGCCCCCGGCCCTATCTTATATGAAGGATGGCCTTATGCCTATCCCATGCATGCTTAAATAGTGTTGAATATTCTAATCGCGAATTTATCGCGAATATATTACATTGTCGATTTTTCGCGATCAAATAAACAATGACTGGAGATCATGAATTCTCGAATTTGCGAATTAATGGCAAATATTCGGCCAAAAAATCGCGAAATATCGCAAATTCAAATATTGCCTATGCCGCTCCTCACTACTCATCACTAGTACCAATCCTGAAGCATCTATTCTGCACCAGTCTGCAATGAAGGCCCATGTGGTTGTTACCAGTTTGGGAGGGTGTCCCTTCAAAGTCTGACACTGGCAGCACTGATTGGATATTGCCAGACTGTACAGGGATACAACCTCCTGACTGGTAAAACCCAGCTGGACCCTTATTGCATACTGCAGGCAAATCATTCATAAACTTCTAGTAGGAATAACAGAGGAATGTCACAGAACAGAAATAAAAATAGATGCTCCAGAAATGTTATTACATGAGAAATACAAGTAGTTAGGCCTCATGCACACGACCGTTGTTTGTCTCAGCGTCCGTTCGGCCGATTTTAGCGTTTTAGATGCGGACCCATTCATTTCTATGGAGCCCTTGAAAATGCGAATAGTGCACCGTTTGTCATCCGCGTCCGTGATCCGTGGTTCCAGTCCGTCAAAAAAATATAACCTGTCCTATTCCTGTCCGCGGAAAACGGTTCGTGGACCCATTCAAGTCAATGGGACCGCTAAAAAACGCAGAGGCACACAAAATTGTCGTCCGCGTGCATTTTATTCCTATCATTTGCATGGCAAACCTGTCTTAGACTTTTTTTTACCTTCCTTTATGTCTGGTGATCCTCCAAAAACAAGGGAAGACACACGGAAACAAAAACGGAAACGGATCACGGAACAACGGAACCCCGTTTTGCGGAACGGAACACAACAACGGTCGTGTGCATGAGGTCTTACTAAACAGATGTCAGGAGAGATGACAGGTCCACTTTAAAATGTAATTATAATCTTGTCTATCACAGGACTCCATATTAACCACCTCAGGACCGCCTAACGCAGATTCGCGTTCCGGAGGTGGCAGCGCTGCGCACAGTCACGCATATACGCGTCATCTCGCGAGACGCGAGATTTCGCTCCAAGCCGGCCCGCGCATGCGCATCGCGGGCCGGCAAAAGTTAAAGAACAAGTTCGTCACCAGCAACGATCATTGGCTGGCAGGCTGGCGATTTTTAAAAAATCCAATCACAAGCCATATAACAGATCATATTAGTAAATATGATCTGTTATATGGCTTCTCTGCTCCTGTGCTGGTCCTTTTCGTCGGTTGGATCCAGCACAGGAGCAGACTGAACTGTGAGTAGCACCAACACTACACCTTAGCCCCAGATCACCCCCCTGCACCCCAATTAACCCTTTGATCACCCCTTTGATCGCCCCTGTCAATCACCAGTGAAAGGAAAAAAAGTGATCAGTGTAAACTGATTAGGTTTTAGGGATAGTTTAGGCCCCTTGGTTAGGTAGTTAGCGTCAGTTAGCGCCCACCCCACCGCACCGCAGTCACTTTTATTCGCTGAATAGCGTATCGCTAATCAGCATTTGTACTTTTATAGTATCTGTAAGTGATCAAAACTGATCACGGTCAGATCTATAATAGTATTAGTGTCACCTTAGCTCGCCCTCCACCCAAAACGCAGTGTTTGCCCGATCAGGCCTGATCGGTCGCCCACACGTGCGTTCACCCACGCCCGCCCCACCGCAGTGACAAAAAATATTTTTTTTTGATCACTGCACATTCACTTTACACGCTCTGCGGCGATAAAAAAATCAGTTTTGATATTTTTTATCAACCGCAGCGGCCTCCGGTACTTCGCTAGCCTCCCCTTTGTAAGACAGGCTTGCTTTTTTTCTTGGGTAGTCTCAGGGAATACCCCTAAATTTAGTAGTCCAAAATGTCAAACAGGGGGTATTCTTCTGAAGAGGCCTACAGGATTCTGACCCAGTCGGATGAGGAGTGGGAACCCTCATCTGACGAATCTAGCGGGTCAGAATATGAACCTGTAGAAAGCAGTGGCTCTCTGACCAAAAGTTCGGACGAGGAGGTGGAGGTCCCTGGCAGCACCAGGCGTACCCGGCCCCATGTCGCTAGACCACAGGTTACGCAGGATCCGCTTCAAGAGCAGCAGAGTGGGGCTGTCGCTGCCGGATCACGTGGTGAGGCATACACCAGCAGCGCAGCCCTCCCTGGACCTAGTACCAGCACTGCCGTACAACATGGTGACGTGGCGAGCACCAGAAGGGCAGTTGAAGCTGGTACGGTGGCACGTGCACTAGTTACCCCGTCGCAGCCACCGCAAAGACAGGCCCGTAGAGCCCCTAGAGTCCCTGAGGTGCTGGCAAACCCTGATTGGCAGTCACCAACTTCAGCCGCACCTGTAGTTCCCCCTTTCACCGCCCAGTCTGGAGTTCGGGTTGAGACGGCTCAAATCGGTTCGGCCCTGGGATTTTTTGAGCTGTTCTTGACTGCGGAGCTCTTGGACTTAGTCGTGGCAGAGACCAACCAGTATGCCACACAATTTATATCCGCCAACCCGGGAAGCTTTTATGCCCAGCCTTTCCGGTGGAAACCAGTCCAAGTTTCCGAAATTAAAATTTTTTTGGGCCTTCTCCTCAACATGGGCCTGACAAAAAAGCATGAATTGCGGTCATATTGGTCAACGCACCCGATTCATCACATGCCCATGTTCTCTGCTGCTATGTCCAGGGCACGATTTGAGGCCATCCTCCGTTTCCTGCATTTTAGCGACAACACCACCACCCGTCCCAGAGGCCACCCAGCTTTTGACCGGCTCCACAAAATTCGGCCCCTCATAGACCATTTCAACCAGAAATTTGCAGATTTGTATACCCCCGAGCAAAACATCTGCGTAGACGAGTCCCTAATACATTTTACCGGGCGCCTTGGCTTCAAACAGTACATCCCAAGCAAGCGTGCCCGGTATGGGGTCAAATTGTATAAGCTCTGTGAAAGGGCCACAGGCTATACCCACAAATTTCGTGTCTATGAGGGAAAAGATCAGACCCTGGAGCCGGTCGGTTGCCCTGACTACCTGGGGAGCAGTGGGAAGACAGTCTGGGACTTGGTGTCACCCTTATTCGGCAAGGGGTACCATCTTTATGTGGACAATTTTTACACAAGTGTGGCCCTCTTTAGGCATTTGTTTCTAGAACGGATTTGCGCCTGTGGCACCGCGCGAACTAGTCGCGTGGGCTTCCCCCAACGGCTTGTAACCACCCGTCTTGCAAGGGGGGAGAGGGCTGCCTTGTGTAACGAAGAACTGCTCGCGGTGAAATGGAGAGACAAGCGTGACGTTTACATGCTCTCCTCCATTCACGCAGACACGACAATCCAAATTGAGCGAGCAACCCGTGTCATTGAAAAGCCCCTCTGTGTCCACGACTATAATGCGCTCATGGGAGGGGTGGACTTCAATGACCAGATGTTGTCTCCGTATTTAGTTTCCCGCAGAACCAGACGCTGGTATAAGAAGGTGTCTGTATATTTGATTCAATTGGCGCTGTACAATAGTTTTGTTCTCTACAGTAAGGCTGGGAGAACACGATCTTTCCTCAAATTCCAGGAAGAGATCATCGAGAACCTCCTTTACCCAGGAGGTTCCGTGGCCCCATCCCCCAGTGTAGTTAGCCGTCTACACGAGCGACATTTCCCCAGTGTCGTTCCTGGTACCTCAACCCAACCGTCACCCCGAAAAAGATGTCGTGTCTGTAGCAGGAGTGGAATAAGGCGTGACACCCGCTATTTCTGTCCTGACTGTGCTGACCACCCTGCCCTATGCTATGGAGAGTGTTTCCGGAAGTACCACACACAGGTACACCTAGCATAGGGATCACATCTCACAGGACAGGCACACAGGGCTATTAGGGCCCTTTTACTCTCAGCTGCTGCAAACCTCTCCTTTCACCTGGGATAAAGTGCATAACGTACTTCGCCACATCTTTGGGCGATTTGCGCTTTGCACATTGTCCCATGGGGAAGGAGAGGTTTGTTCTATAAAGGTAAAAAAAACTAAACAAAAAAAAAATTACCGGTAAGTAAAAAAGTTAAAAAAGTTTAAAAAAGTTAATATGTTCTGTTCTAAAGTTAATAAAGTTATTGCTTTGCGGCCTGGTTTTTTCTTTTTTCTTTTGTTTTTTTTACCTTCCAGGTGGACCAACCGATCGACCAGCTGCAGCACTGATGTGCATTCGGACAGAAGCATTGTGCTGCTGTCAGATTACACGCAAGTCGGTGTATGCGGCGCTGCAAGACGAGATTTCTCCTCTGCAGTAAAAGATATGTTTGCCGAGGCATATGAGCTGAGGAGGTGGCGGTGTTCATATACTTTGGCAAACACTTTGTATATATAAAAAAAAAAAATCCCGGCAATGATTTATTCATCCACATCGATTGATGTGAATGGAGAAATCTGGTTTGCCAGGGCATACGGGCTGAGTGGGTATGGATGTTGGGCGGAGCTCCTATGTCCTGGCAGACGCCTTTCCCCTCCTTTTTCTTTTTTTGGCAGAGATTTTTTCATCCACATTGATCGATGCGAATGAAGAAATCTGTGCCGTTCATTTTTTTCTTTCAGCCCAGAGGCTGAACGGAAAAAAAAAATCTCATTACCCGTATGCTCAATATAAGGAGAATAGCAGAAACTCCTAATGCTGGGCATACATGTAATGATTGCGGAGACCCTCAAATGCCAGGGCAGTACAAACACCCCACAAATAACACCATTTTGGAAAGAAGACACCCCAAGGTATTCGCTGAGGGGCATATTGAGTCCATGAAAGATTGAAATTTTTGTCCCAAGTTAGCGGAAAGGGAGACTTTGTGAGAACAAAATCCAAAAAATCAATTTCCGCTAACTTGTGCCAAAATTTTTTTTTTTCAATGAACTCGCCATGCCCCTCATTGAATACCTTGGGGTGTCTTCTTTCCAAAATGGGGTCACATGTGGGGTATTTATACTGCCCTGGCATTTTAGGGGCCCCAAAGCGTGAGAAGAAGTCTGGTATCCAAATGTCTAAAAATGCCCTCCTAAAAGGAATTTGGGCCCCTTTGCCCACCTAGGCTGCAAAAAAGTGTCACACATGTGGTATCTCCGTATTCAGCAGAAGTTGGGGAATATGTTTTGGGGTGTCATTTTACATATACCCATGCTGGGTGAGATAAATATCTTGGTCAAATGCCAACTTTGTATAAAAAAAATGGGAAAAGTTGTCTTTTGCCAAGATATTTCTCTCACCCAGCATGGGTATATGTAAAATGACACCCCAAAACACATTCCTTACCTTCTCCTGAGTACGGAGATACCAGATGTGTGACACTTTTTTGCAGCCTAGGTGGGCAAAGGGGCCCACATTCCAAAGAGCACCTTTCAGATTTCACAGGTCATTTACCTACTTACCAGACATTAGGGCCCCTGGAAAATGCCAGGGCAGTATAACTGCCCCACAAGTGACCCCATTTTGGAAAGAAGACACCCCAAGGTATTCCGTGAGGGGCATGGCAAGTTCCTAGAATTTTTTATTTTTTGTCACAAGTTAGTGGACAATGATGATTTTTTTTTTTTTTTTTTTTCATACAAAGTCTCCTATTCCACTAACTTGTGACAAAAAAAAAAATTTTCCATGAACTCACTATGCCCATCAGCGAATACCTTGGGGTCTCTTCTTTCCAAAATGGGGTCACTTGTGGGGTAGTTATACTGCCCTGGCATTCTAGGGGCCCAAATGTGTGGTAAGGAGTTTGAAATCAAATTCAGTAAAAAATGACCTGTGAAATCCGAAAGGTGCTCTTTGGAATATGGGCCCCTTTGCCCACCTAGGCTGCTAAAAAGTGTCACACATCTGGTATCTCCGTACTCAGGAGAAGGTGGGGAATGTGTTTTGGGGTGTCATTTTATATATACCCATGCTGGGTGAGAGAAATATCTTGGCAAAAGACAACTTTTCCCATTTTTTTATACAAAGTTGTCATTTGACCAAGATATTTATCTCACCCAGCATGGGTATATGTAAAAAGACACCCCAAAACACATTCCTCAACTTCTCCTGAGTACGGGGATACCACATGTGTGACACTTTTTTGCAGCCTAGGTGGGCAAAGGGGCCCATATTCCAAAGAGCACCTTTCGGATTTCACTCGTCATTTTTTACAGAATTTGATTTCAAACTCCTTACCACACATTTGGGCCCCTAGAATGCCAGGGCAGTATAACTACCCCACAAGTGACCCCATTTTGGAAAGAAGAGACCCCAAGGTATTCGCTGATGGGCATAGTGAGTTCATGGAAGTTTTTATTTTTTGTCACAAGTTAGTGGAATATGAGACTTTGTATGAAAAAAAAAAATAAAAAAAATCATCATTTTCCACTAACTTGTGACAAAAAATAAAAAATTCTAGGAACTCGCCATGCCCCTCACGGAATAGCTTGGGGTGTCTTCTTTCCAAAATGGGGTCACTTGTGGGGTAGTTATACTGCCCTGGCATTCTAGGGGCCCAAATGTGTGGTAAGGAGTTTGAAATCAAATTCTGTAAAAAATGACGAGTGAAATCCGAAAGGTGCTCTTTGGAATATGGGCCCCTTTGCCCACCTAGGCTGCAAAAAAGTGTCACACATCTGGTATCTCCGTACTCAGGAGAAGGTGGGGAATGTGTTTTGGGGTGTCATTTTACATATACCCATGCTGGGTGAGAGAAATATCTTGGCAAAAGACAACTTTTCCCATTTTTTTATACAAAGTTGTCATTTGACCAAGATATTTATCTCACCCAGCATGGGTATATGTAAAAAGACACCCCAAAACACATTCCTCAACTTCTCCTGAGTACGGGGATACCAGATGTGTGACACTTTTTTGCAGCCTAGGTGGGCAAAGGGGCCCATATTCCAAAGAGCACCTTTCAGATTTCACTCGTCATTTTTTACAGAATTTGATTTCAAACTCCTTACCACACATTTGGGCCCCTAGAATGCCAGGGCAGTATAACTACCCCACAAGTGACCCCATTTTGGAAAGAAGAGACCCCAAGGTATTCGCTGATGGGCATAGTGAGTTCATGGAAGTTTTTATTTTTTGTCACAAGTTAGTGGAATATGAGACTTTGTATGAAAAAAAAAAAAAAAAAAATCATAATTTTCCACTAACTTGTGACAAAAAATAAAAAATTCTAGGAACTCGCCATGCCCCTCACGGAATAGCTTGGGGTGTCTTCTTTCCAAAATGGGGTCACTTGTGGGGTAGTTATACTGCCCTGGCATTCTAGGGGCCCAAATGTGTGGTAAGGAGTTAGAAATCAAATTCTGTAAAAAATGATGAGTGAAATCCGAAAGGTGCTCTTTGGAATATGGGCCCCTTTGCCCACCTAGGCTGCAAAAAAGTGTCACACATCTGGTATCTCCGTACTCAGGAGAAGGTGGGGAATGTGTTTTGGGGTGTCATTTTATATATACCCATGCTGGGTGAGAGAAATATCTTGGCAAAAGACAACTTTTCCCATTTTTTTATACAAAGTTGTCATTTGACCAAGATATTTATCTCACCCAGCATGGGTATATGTAAAACGACACCCCAAAACACATTCCTCAACTTCTCCTGAGTACGGGGATACCAGATGTGTGACACTTTTTTGCAGCCTAGGTGGGCAAAGGGGCCCATATTCCAAAGAGCACCTTTCGGATTTCACAGGTCATTTTTTACTGAATTTGATTTCAAACTCTTTACCACACATTTGGGCCCCTAGAATGCCAGGGCAGTATAACTACCCCACAAGTGACCCCATTTTGGAAAGAAGAGACCCCAAGGTATTCGCTGATTGGCATAGTGAGTTCATAGAACTTTTTATTTTTTGTCACAAGTTAGTGGAATATGAGACTTTGTAAGAAAAAAAAAAAAAAAATCATCATTTTCCGCTAACTTGTGACAAAAAATAAAAAGTTCTATGAACTCACTATGCCCATCAGCGAATACCTTAGGGTGTGTACTTTCAGAAATGGGGTCATTTGTGGGGTGTTTGTACTGTCTGGCCATTGTAGAACCTCAGGAAACATGACAGGTGCTCAGAAAGTCAGAGCTGCTTCAAAAAGCGGAAATTCACATTTTTGTACCATAGTTTGTAAACGCTATAACTTTTACCCAAACCATTTTTTTTTTACCCAAACATTTTTTTTTTATCAAAGACATGTAGAACTATAAATTTAGAGCAAAATTTCTATATGGATGTCGTTTTTTTTGCAAAATTTTACAACTGAAAGTGAAAAATGTCATTTTTTTGCAAAAAAATCGTTAAATTTCAATTAATAACAAAAAAAGTAAAAATGTCAGCAGCAATGAAATACCACCAAATGAAAGCTCTATTAGTGAGAAGAAAAGGAGGTAAAATTCATTTGGGTGGTAAGTTGCATGACCGAGCAATAAACGGTGAAAGTAGTGTAGGTCAGAAGTGTAAAAAGTGGCCTGGTCTTTCAGGGTGTTTAAGCACTGGGGGCTGAGGTGGTTAATAAGGCTACTTTCACACCTGCGTTAGGGTGCGGATCCGTCTGGTATCTGCACAAACGGATCCGCACCTATAATGCAAACGCTTGTATCCGTTCAGAACGGATCAGTTTGCATTTTTTTTTTTTGTTCATGATAATGCAAACGGATCCGTTTTGACTTACACTGAAAGTCAATGTAAGGCGGATCCGTTTTCAATTGCACCATATTGTGTCAGTGAAAACAGATCCGTCCCCATTGACTTACATTGTAAGTCAGGACGGATCCGTTTGGCTCCGTTTCGTCAGACGGACATCAAAACGCTGCAAAAAAAAAATATATATATACTTTACCATATTGTCTCTTTCTAAAAAACTTAGGAATATACATCTCTTTTCAAGCTAAGAGTAGTGTTGATCACGAATAGTGTTGAGCGCGAATATTCAAATAGCGAATATTAATCGCGAATATCACAACTTCACTAATTAGCGAATATTCGTCATTTTTTAACATCTGAAAACATGATTCCTCCCTGCTTCTTTCTTGTGGGTCAATAAGCCATTGGCCCACAAGCAACTTAAGCAGGGGGGAATCATGTTTTCATATGGAAAATAAAATGAATATTCTAAAAAACGAATATATAGCAATATAGGGAATATATTCGTTATTTAGAATATTAGATTTTTTTTCCTATCTGTACAGTTGTTCGCATACTCCTCCCCGACAAGCGTCCCCGTCACCATGGGAACGCCTGTGGGTTAGAAAATAACATCGGATCTGAGTTTTCCCTGAGATCGTGAATACTCAGATCCGATGGTATATTCTAACCCACAGGCGTTCCCATGGTGATGGGGACGCTTGTCGGGGAGGAGTATGCCAAAGTGGAATAACAGTACAGACTGAAAAAAAAAAAAAGACGAATATTCTAAATAACGAATATATTCACTATATTGATATAACTTTGTTTTTTAGAATATTCGTCATATATTAAAACACGAAGTTATAGCAATCTAGCGAATATTCGTGAAATACACATATAGACTGCAATTTAGATAATATAGTGCTATAGTATTTTTTTTTAATAGTGTAAAGTTTTTCCAAATCTGAACTCCAGATGAGCCCAAAAAAATTTGACTATAAAAAAAAAAGATTATAGCACAATATTAGCTAAATTGCAGTCTATATGTGTATTTTACAAATATTCGCTATATTGCTATAACTTTGTTTTTTAGAATATTCGGAATATTCTAAAACAAGAATATATAGCAATATAGCGAATATTCGTAAAATACACATATTAGCCATAGCCATAGCCAACCAATAGGAAAGTTGCCTAATACAGTTAAAAGAAAATCGCAATACGCGACTAATTAAATTGCATATTATTTGTGATAAATAAAATAATGACAAATATTCGATTTAGACTAATATAAGACGAATATTCAATCGAATATTTGCGAAATCGAATATGACACCTCCCACTCATCACTAGCCAAGAGGCCATTGTGATCCCCAAATGGCCCACAGCGCACCTTCTACCATACACTACTTACTTTTACTGTTCTCTTCCATTGCACAGTGTTTCACTTGAGCTGCAGTTGGTTCTGCAGAGCTGCCCTTCACGAGGAGAGGAAGCTACACTCTTAAACAATTTTGGAAGCTATGGAGCATCACTTAGTCAGCCAACAGCAAGCAAATGTCCCCCCGGGAGATGCAGCATATTTTGATTTGAATCAGGTTTGGTTACTTACATTCCTAAGAAGTTGATCCTGGAAAAACAAATTAATACTGGGTGGCATCTGCCCTTGCTGCCATACAGGCTGCCCCTCTGGCATGGTGGCGGTCATACAGATGCTGGATATCCTTCTGTGGTGGCGGTCATACAGATGCTGGATATCCATACGGGTGCCCATACAGAGCCAGTCATAGTGCCCCCATACAGAGCCAGGAACAGTGTCTCCATAACACAGCGGTGCCTTCACACTTCACTTCAATCTGTAATAATGTGTTTTTCTGGTAATCCTCACGTATAACAACTACATCGTTTAATGCTGGGGCTGTGAGGCTATGGAGGTGAGTTCATCAATGTGCAGCATCTATGGGGTTAAGGCTACTTTCACACTAGCGTTTTTTGTGGATTCAGAATGGATCGGGAAAAACACTTCCTTTACAATAATATATAGTCTTCTATAGCCATGACGGGTCCATCTTGAACACCATTGAAAGTCAATGGGGGACGGATCCGTTTTCTATTGTGTCAGAGAATGCATTAGGGCAAAACTGATCCGTTTTGGACCGCGTGTGAGAGCCCATGATGACGGATCTCAGAAACGGAAAGCCAAAACGCTAGTGTGAAAGTAGCCTAATGCACACCACTAGGCCTATGATATGTGTGGGGTGATGGGGTGTCGGATTGTCAGCCAGACCCTTGTACACGGCAGATGTCCTATGCGCTCAGTCTGCCCCATAGAGGACATATGACAGCACGAGGCCCGGCTCCTGTCACACATGGCAGTGTCTCCGGGTCTGCAGGTTGTTCTGTTACCTGCGTCATGCTCTAGTTTGTTTATAATGCTTGATAGAAATGCAGACTCACAACACATAGAACGCCACCTCGTTGTTATGCAGGAATCCCGCTTCCACATAAAACCGCCGATGCATAAAGATGCTGTGATTGAATCCAAGGCTGTAATTCACTCAATTGGTTCTGGTGCCATTCTAAATTACAGAGGCAAGGAAATTAAAATGGAAAGCAAGACACCACCGTGTCAAACCTCGGTGACCTCTGCCGGCCAGCACCCATCTTATGGAGACCCCTCATGTGATGATGGAGAAGGGCATTTACCCCTAAAATGTGGAAATTAATAAAAAAAAAAATGTCTTCTGTCAAGAATAAGATGTTGACAAGTCCATCTAGTTATTTCTTTGCAATATTTTGGGTTTTGGGGAAAGTTGGGTGATAGCTAAGTGGAATAACAGTACAGACTGAAAAAAAAAAAAAGACGAATATTCTAAATAACGAATATATTCACTATATTGATATAACTTTGTTTTTTAGAATATTCGTCATATATTAAAACACGAAGTTATAGCAATCTAGCGAATATTCGTGAAATACACATATAGACTGCAATTTAGATAATATAGTGCTATAGTATTTTTTTTTAATAGTGTAAAGTTTTTCCAAATCTGAACTCCAGATGAGCCCAAAAAAATTTGACTATAAAAAAAAAAGATTATAGCACAATATTAGCTAAATTGCAGTCTATATGTGTATTTTACAAATATTCGCTATATTGCTATAACTTTGTTTTTTAGAATATTCGGAATATTCTAAAACAAGAATATATAGCAATATAGCGAATATTCGTAAAATACACATATTAGCCATAGCCATAGCCAACCAATAGGAAAGTTGCCTAATACAGTTAAAAGAAAATCGCAATACGCGACTAATTAAATTGCATATTATTTGTGATAAATAAAATAATGACAAATATTCGATTTAGACTAATATAAGACGAATATTCAATCGAATATTTGCGAAATCGAATATGACACCTCCCACTCATCACTAGCCAAGAGGCCATTGTGATCCCCAAATGGCCCACAGCGCACCTTCTACCATACACTACTTACTTTTACTGTTCTCTTCCATTGCACAGTGTTTCACTTGAGCTGCAGTTGGTTCTGCAGAGCTGCCCTTCACGAGGAGAGGAAGCTACACTCTTAAACAATTTTGGAAGCTATGGAGCATCACTTAGTCAGCCAACAGCAAGCAAATGTCCCCCCGGGAGATGCAGCATATTTTGATTTGAATCAGGTTTGGTTACTTACATTCCTAAGAAGTTGATCCTGGAAAAACAAATTAATACTGGGTGGCATCTGCCCTTGCTGCCATACAGGCTGCCCCTCTGGCATGGTGGCGGTCATACAGATGCTGGATATCCTTCTGTGGTGGCGGTCATACAGATGCTGGATATCCATACGGGTGCCCATACAGAGCCAGTCATAGTGCCCCCATACAGAGCCAGGAACAGTGTCTCCATAACACAGCGGTGCCTTCACACTTCACTTCAATCTGTAATAATGTGTTTTTCTGGTAATCCTCACGTATAACAACTACATCGTTTAATGCTGGGGCTGTGAGGCTATGGAGGTGAGTTCATCAATGTGCAGCATCTATGGGGTTAAGGCTACTTTCACACTAGCGTTTTTTGTGGATTCAGAATGGATCGGGAAAAACACTTCCTTTACAATAATATATAGTCTTCTATAGCCATGACGGGTCCATCTTGAACACCATTGAAAGTCAATGGGGGACGGATCCGTTTTCTATTGTGTCAGAGAATGCATTAGGGCAAAACTGATCCGTTTTGGACCGCGTGTGAGAGCCCATGATGACGGATCTCAGAAACGGAAAGCCAAAACGCTAGTGTGAAAGTAGCCTAATGCACACCACTAGGCCTATGATATGTGTGGGGTGATGGGGTGTCGGATTGTCAGCCAGACCCTTGAACACCGCAGATGTCCTATGCGCTCAGTCTGCCCCATAGAGGACATATGACAGCACGAGGCCCGGCTCCTGTCACACATGGCAGTGTCTCAGGGTCTGCAGGTTGTTATGTTACCTGCGTCATGCTCTAGTTTGTTTATAATGCTTGATAGAAATGCAGACTCACAACACATAGAACGCCACCTCGTTGTTATGCAGGAATCCCGCTTCCACATAAAACCGCCGATGCATAAAGATGCTGTGATTGAATCCAAGGCTGTAATTCACTCAATTGGTTCTGGTGCCATTCTAAATTACAGAGGCAAGGAAATTAAAATGGAAAGCAAGACACCACCGTGTCAAACCTCGGTGACCTCTGCCGGCCAGCACCCATCTTATGGAGACCCCTCATGTGATGATGGAGAAGGGCATTTACCCCTAAAATGTGGAAATTAATAAAAAAAAAAATGTCTTCTGTCAAGAATAAGATGTTGACAAGTCCATCTAGTTATTTCTTTGCAATATTTTGGGTTTTGGGGAAAGTTGGGTGATAGCTAACACGATCTCCATCATGGCTTAGATAAGGTTGTCACCCAGCTTTCCTAGCATCCTGACCGACAAATCTGACCTATTATACAGTGACCTAAGATGTCAAATGGGATAGTAAAAAGGAGATCCTGTTAACTGTCACAAAAAAGTCACCCTCCACCTCGCCCTTTTTTTACTTGATTTCTGTCAGAAAAAGTGAAACAGGTTCGTAAATATGGTGCTCATTCTGAAAACCACGTTTCTTCATGCATTTACACCAACTAACTACC
The DNA here is from genome assembly GCF_905171765.1 of Bufo bufo. Taxonomy (NCBI): domain Eukaryota; kingdom Metazoa; phylum Chordata; class Amphibia; order Anura; family Bufonidae; genus Bufo; species Bufo bufo. Next base: position 226,923,655 of record NC_053395.1, on the reverse strand, counting down.
ATAAATAGACAGACAAATCCCCTATACAGATCTAGGTCTCCTGCTTCCCCATAAATAGTAAAACTATAAAACTGGCTGCTTGCAGCCACCACAAGAGGGCGCTCAGTGCACAGAAATGTATTAACTGAATGGAAGCTGCAAAATCGCTTTGCATTTAGCTCCACCTAGTGGTGGCTGCGGTAAAATATCATGAATCTATGTCGGTGTTATGGTGTCATCCCGTGCCCAATGCCCTATTCCCCTTAGTGGGCATGGAAATAGCCCCAAAACCTGCCCCACAAAAAGTCTGTAGTGGGCCCAGTCACTAGATTTCCTTGAGTCTACTGCTGCTCTGATTCTCTGGCCTACACTCTACTTCCCAACAGTACGCTCCCGTCCAAGTTCTTCCCCAGCCTATGGCTGGCTGTTCCTGAGTATATAACGCACTTTCCCTAATGGGATGGTGCCTGAGCTTTAGGTTTCTAGTTTCTAGCTTACCAACAAAGGTACATGTTTCTGTCTGACTGCCTGTGTGCGGAACTTCTGCCTGTCAATCAACTCTGATTCTCTGCTGCCTGCCCTGTTCTTAGCTGGTTTCTTCTATTGACCCATTGCCGCTTGTCCTGACCTCAGACTTGTTTCTCTGATACGTTGTTACGTAGCTTTCCCTTATCTCAGCCTGTCTTATGACTATAAATATTTCCTTACCCCCATGAATCTGTCATCAACTAAACCGGGACCATCTCAAGAGATAGTGGCCTGGCACATTCCCTGCAGCGAAGACTAGATTCCTATATAGGAGTTAAAGGGTGAAAACCAGGGGAATGCCAGGATAAAGAGTTAGCTTAAAGTCAAGTCGGTTAGTTGGCACATATTACAGTTGGGAACAAGAAGCTAGACACTCGTACTCCTCTAACCATGGGCCCCATAGCAGTTTTGTAGTCTGCCTCCATAGTGTTTATGCCAATGATGGGTTTCCTTGTCTCCATGCCCCTTGTCCCAAGATGCAGGCGGGACATCAGTGCACCTTTGAGAAAGCATGCAAATGACCTCTCCTCCAGAAGGAAGAAATCTTGTCTCTCTAGTACCACCTGTAGACATCTATCCTATAATGTGCTGGCCATTAAAGAGCCTGGAAGAAGGACTGGGGAAATCAATCAAACCAGAGACCTCCCCCGTCCTGAGAACCTTTAGCAAAGTGGCAGAAGAAGATGACTCAAAGACTTGAATGTGAAGTAGCTGCTACATGAGCAGAAGCCCAGAGACGGCTCGGGTACGACAGAGAAGTGGCTTAATTATGAAATAAGAGAAGGAGCACATTACGGAGAGGATTAAATAGTGGAAATAATCATTTGCTGGATATTAGCTGTCCCATTTAGTAAAGCTCGTGCCTCTCCCAGTCATGCCAAGCGCCATTGTTGTATCATCAGTTAAAGTTTAATGTTGCTGGCTGGCATTTTAAAGACACCGAGTCTGACACTTCAGGAGGAATTCCTACAAAATATGCCGACAGCGCTCTGAATTTATGTTCTCTCAATGAACTCCTTACATCTATTTGAGCAGGACGGCAAAATCGTATTTTAGACTTTCTTTGCAGACAGTGATGTTTAGTGATTCTTTTTGCAGAATATTATTTTTCTTTTGTTGTGTTTTTTTTTATGAAATAAAGGAGCAGATATGTCGATTCTGATAGCAAGAAACAAGCAATGCCGCGTCACGGAAACAGGAAATATTACATATTATCTATAGGTGAGCTATATAAGGAGAGATACTATTATTGAAATAATGTATCAAGAGCTAAATAATCGTAGGGAAGCACTTATAACTGCAGGTGCGTCGGGGAGGTCCAGAAACTCAATTGCAAAAAAATCCCTCCCCCAACCTGTAAATAAGTTCACTTTGCCAACTTTTTACCTATTCTACATTAGAAGTTAGTAATAGTATTCTTTTAATATCTCTGTTGGTCCAGAACAGCTAAGTGGTGAATACCTAGTATCCTTGGGAATCTAGGGTGGTGAAGGGATTAGGCGGTTTAGTCGTTTCTTGGATTAACATCTAATATCCTTGAAGTATAGAGTGATTAATATATTAATATTTCTTATTCATGGTAAGTTAGGATGGTTATAAGTTAATATCTAATATCCCTGGTGGCCTAGGCTGATGAAGGTGTTGATATTGATGTTTTTTGATTTTGGTTTAAAGTGGTTATCCATAATTATTATTTTTTACTCGTGTGAACCCCTTGATGTGGCTTACAACTATTACATTGATAATGAAGACAATGTCCATGCCAGGCAGGTGCTGTGCTCACCGCTGTAAATACGCTCCCAGCATTTCCTAGATCACATGCCATACATTGTTCTCATGATCCAGGCAGCTTTTAGCATTAGTTTAAAAAATGGATAACTCCTTTAATAGCCAATATTTCTACAGGTGTAGGGTAAGAAAAAGATAAATATTTAATTATCCATGGTGGTATAGGATAGTTATGAGTTAATATCTAATATCACTGGAGGTCTAGGTTAATGAAGGGGTTAATATGGATATAGATTATCAAAGTTAGTCTGCAGTGATTTAGGTGTAATAGCCGATTTCTGTACAAATCTAGGGTGAGGAAGAGGTTAATAATTATTGTATGGGTGTGGATAGTGAAGGGGTTAATAGGATTTATGGGAGGCAACCGAAAGAATTGTTTTTAACCATGGAAAACTGCAATAATGTATGAACATACTAAACATCCAAAAATGTTATTTACAAATTACTATATTCCTACCTGAAAAGGCCATCGACGACAGGAGGTTTTACATATCTAGGCCGTGTATTGTATTTATGTGGACACAGCACAGAGTTGCATCGTCATGACCAAAATGCTGCTCAAATACTGGTAAGACTGACATACAGGTGAAACTCGAAAAATTAGAATGTCGTGCAAAGTTTATTTATTTCAGTAATGCAACTTAACCACTTCCCGCAACTGTAACGCCGAAAGGCGTCATTGCGGCGGCTCCCCCAGGCTACGCTAACGCCAATAGGCGTCATCTCGCGTGAGCCGAGATTTCCTGTGAACGCGCGCACACAGGCGCGCGCGCTCACAGGAACGGAAGGTAAGAGAGTTGATCTCCAGCCTGCCAGCGGCGATCGTTCGCTGGCAGGCTGGAGATGTGTTTTTTTTAACCCCTAACAGGTATATTAGACGCTGTTTTGATAACAGCGTCTAATATACCTGCTACCTGGTCCTCTGGTGGTCCCCTTTGTTTGGATCGACCACCAGAGGACACAGGTAGCTCAGTAAAGTAGCACCAAGCACCACTACACTACACTACACCCCCCCCCCGTCACTTATTAACCCCTTATTAGCCCCTGATCACCCCTGATCACCCCATATAGACTCCCTGATCACCCCCTGTCATTGATTACCCCCCTGTCATTGATCACCCCCCTGTAAAGCTCCATTCAGACGTCCGCATGATTTTTACGGATCCACTGATAGATGGATCGGATCCGCAAAACGCATCCGGACGTCTGAATGAAGCCTTACAGGGGCGTGATCAATGACTGTGGTGATCACCCCATATAGACTCCCTGATCACCCCCCTGTCATTGATTACCCCCCTGTCATTGATTACCCCCCTGTAAAGCTCCATTCAGACGTCCGCATGATTTTTACGGATCCACTGATAGATGGATCGGATCCGCAAAACGCATCCGGACGTCTGAATGAAGCCTTACAGGGGCATGATCAATGACTGTGGTGATCACCCCATATAGACTCCCTGATCACCCCCCTGTAAAGCTCCATTCAGATGTCCGCATGATTTTTACGGATGCACTGATAGATGGATCGGATCCGCAAAACGCATCCGGACGTCTGAATGAAGCCTTACAGGGGCATGATCAATGATTGTGGTGATCACCCCATATAGACTCCCTGATCACCCCCCTGTCATTGATTACACCCCTGTCATTGATCACCCCCCTGTAAAGCTCCATTCAGATGTCCGCATGATTTTTACGGATGCACTGATAGATGGATCGGATCCGCAAAACGCATACAGACGTCTGAATGAAGCCTTACAGGGGCATGGTCAATGACTGTGGTGATCACCCCCCTGTCATTGATTACCCCCCTGTAAAGCTCCATTCAGATGTCCGCATGATTTTTACGGATGCACTGATAGATGGATCGGATCCGCAAAACGCATCCGGACGTCTGAATGAAGCCTTACAGGGGCGTGATCAATGACTGTGGTTATCACCCCATATAGACTCCCTGATCACCCCCCTGTCATTGATTACACCCCTGTCATTGATCACCCCCCTGTAAAGCTCCATTCAGATGTCCGCATGATTTTTACGGATCCACTGATAGATGGATCGGATCCGCAAAACGCATCCGGACGTCTGAATGAAGCCTTACAGGGGCATGATCAATGACTGTGGTGATCACCCCATATAGACTCCCTGATCACCCCCCTGTCATTGATTACCCCCCTGTCATTGATTACCCCCCTGTAAAGCTCCATTCAGATGTCCGCATGATTTTTACGGATCCACTGATAGATGGATCGGATCCGCAAAACGCATCCGGACGTCTGAATGAAGCCTTACAGGGGCGTGATCAATGACTGTGGTGATCACCCCATATAGACTCCCTGATCACCCCCCTGTCATTGATTACCCCCCTGTCATTGATTACCCCCCTGTAAAGCTCCATTCAGATGTCCGCATGATTTTTACGGATCCACTGATAGATGGATCGGATCCGCAAAACGCATCCGGACGTCTGAATGAAGCCTTACAGGGGCGTGATCAATGACTGTGGTGATCACCCCATATAGACTCCCTGATCACCCCCCTGTCATTGATTACCCCCCTGTAAAGCTCCATTCAGATGTCCGCATGATTTTTACGGATGCACTGATAGATGGATCGGATCCGCAAAACGCATACGGACGTCTGAATGAAGCCTTACACGGGCGTGATCAATGACTGTGGTTATCACCCCATATAGACTCCCTGATCACCCCCCTGTCATTGATCACCCCCCTGTCATTGATCACCCCCCCTGTCATTGATCACCCCCCTGTCATTGATCACCCCCCTGTCATTGATCACCCCCCCTGTCATTGATCACCCCCCCTGTCATTGATCACCCCCCCTGTCATTGATCACCCCCCCTGTCATTGATCACCCCCCCTGTCATTGATCACCCCCCCTGTCATTGATCCCCCCCCTGTCATTGATTACCCCCCCCTGTCATTGATCACCCCCCCTGTCATTGATCACCCCCCTGTCATTGATCACCCCTCTGTAAGGCTCCATTCAGACATTTTTTTGGCCCAAGTTAGCGGAATTATTATTTTTTTTTTCTTACAAAGTCTCATATTCCACTAACTTGTGTCAAAAAATGAAATCTCACATGAACTCACCATACCCCTCACGGAAACCAAATGCGTAAAATTTTTTAGACATTTATATTCCAGACTTCTTCTCACGCTTTAGGGCCCCTAGAATGCCAGGGCAGTATAAATACCCCACATGTGACCCCATTTCGGAAAGAAGACACCCCCAGGTATTCCGTGAGGGGCATATTGAGTCCATGAAAGATTGAAATTTTTGTCCCAAGTTAGCGGAAAGGGAGACTTTGTGAGAAAAAAATTAAAAATATCAATTTCCGCTAACTTGTGCCAAAAAAAAAAAATTTCTATGAACTCGCCATGCCCCTCATTGAATACCTTGGGGTGTCTTCTTTCCAAAATGGGGTCACATGTGGGGTATTTATACTGCCCTGGCATTCTAGGGGCCCCAAAGCGTGAGAAGAAGTCTGGTATCCAAATGTCTAAAAATGCCCTCCTAAAAGGAATTTGGGCACCTTTGCGCATCTAGGCTGCAATAAAGTGTCACACATCTGGTATCGCCGTACTCAGGAGAAGTTGGGGAATGTGTTTTGGGGTGTCATTTTACATATACCCATGCTGGGTGAGAGAAATATCTTGGTCAAATGCCAACTTTGTATAAAAAAATGGGAAAAGTTGTCTTTTGCCAAGATATTTCTCTCACCCAGCAAGGGTATATGTAAAATGACACCCCAAAACACATTCCCCAACTTCTCCTGAATACGGCGATACCACATGTGTGACACTTTTTTGCAGCCTAGGTGGGCAAAGGGGCCCATATTCCAAAGAGCACCTTTAGGATTTCACAGGTCATTTACCTACTTACCACACATTAGGGCCCCTGGAAAATGCCAGGGCAGTATAACTACCCCACAAGTGACCCCATTTTGGAAAGAAGACACCCCAAGGTATTCCGTGAGGGGCATGGCAAGTTCCTAGAATTTTTTATTTTTTGTCACAAGTTAGTGGAAAATGCAGATTTTTTTTTTTTTTTTTTTTTCATACAAAGTCTCATATTCCACTAACTTGTGACAAAAAATAAAAACTTCCATGAACTCACTATGCCCATCAGCGAATACCTTGGGGTCTCTTCTTTCCAAAATGGGGTCACTTGTGGGGTAGTTATACTGCCCTGGCATTCTAGGGGCCCAAATGTGTGGTAAGGAGTTTGAAATCAAATTCTGTAAAAAATGACCTGTGAAATCCGAAAGGTGCTCTTTGGAATATGGGCCCCTTTGCCCACCTAGGCTGCAAAAAAGTGTCACACATCTGGTATCCCCGTACTCAGGAGAAGGTGGGGAATGTGTTTTGGGGTGTCATTTTACATATACCCCTGCTGGGTGAGAGAAATATCTTGGCAAAAGACAACTTTTCCCATTTTTTTATACAAAGTTGGCATTTGACCAAGATATTTATCTCACCCAGCATGGGTATATGTAAAAAGACACCCCAAAACACATTCCTCAACTTCTCCTGAATACAGAGATACCAGATGTGTGACACTTTTTTGCAGCCTAGGTGGGCAAAGGGGCCCATATTCCAAAGAGCACCTTTCGGATTTCACAGGTCATTTTTTACAGAATTTGATTTCAAACTCCTTACCACACATTCGGGCCCCTAGAATGCCAGGGCAGTATAACTACCCCACAAGTGACCCCATTTTGGAAAGAAGAGACCCCAAGGTATTCGCTGATGGGCATAGTGAGTTCATGGAAGTTTTTATTTTTTGTCACAAGTTAGTGGAATATGAGACTTTGTATGAAAAAAAAAAAAAAAAAAAAAATCATCATTTTCCACTAACTTGTGACAAAAAATAAAAAATTCTAGGAACTTGCCATGCCCCTCACGGAATACCTTGGGGTGTCTTCTTTCCAAAATGGGGTCACTTGTGGGGTAGTTATACTGCCCTGGCATTCTAGGGGCCCAAATGTGTGGTAAGGAGTTTGAAATCAAATTCTGTAAAAAATGACGAGTGAAATCCGAAAGGTGCTCTTTGGAATATGGGCCCCTTTGCCCACCTAGGCTGCAAAAAAGTGTCACACATCTGGTATCTCCGTACTCAGGAGAAGGTGGGGAATGTGTTTTGGGGTGTCATTTTACATATACCCATGCTGGGTGAGAGAAATATCTTGGCAAAAGACAACTTTTCCCATTTTTTTATACAAAGTTGGCATTTGACCAAGATATTTATCTCACCCAGCATGGGTATATGTAAAATGACACCCCAAAACACATTCCTCAACTTCTCCTGAGTACGTAGATACCAGATGTGTGACACTTTTTTGCAGCCTAGGTGGGCAAAGGGGCCCATATTCCAAAGAGCACCTTTCGGATTTCACTGGTCATTTTTTACAGAATTTGATTTCAAACTCCTTACCACACATTTGGGCCCCTAGAATGCCAGGGCAGTATAACTACCCCACAAGTGACCCCATTTTGGAAAGAAGAGACCCCAAGGTATTTCGTGATGGGCATAATGAGTTCATGGAAGTTTTTATTTTTTGTCACAAGTTAGTGGAATATGAGACTTTGTAGGAAAAAAAATAAAATAAAAAAAAATCATCATTTTCCGCTAACTTGTGACAAAAAATAAAAAGTTCTATGAACTCACTATGCCCATCAGCGAATACCTTAGGGTGTGTACTTTCCGAAATGGGGTCATTTGTGGGGTGTTTGTACTGTCTGGGCATTGTAGAACCTCAGGAAACATGACAGGTGCTCAGAAAGTCAGAGCTGCTTCAAAAAGCGGAAATTCACATTTTTGTACCATAGTTTGTAAACGCTATAACTTTTACCCAAACCATTTTTTTTTTACCCAAACATTTTTTTTTTATCAAAGACATGTAGAACTATAAATTTAGAGCAAAATTTCTATATGGATCTCGTTTTTTTTTGCAAAATTTTACAACTGAAAGTGAAAAATGTCATTTTTTTGCAAAAAAATCGTTAAATTTCGATTAATAACAAAAAAAGTAAAAATGTCAGCAGCAATGAAATACCACCAAATGAAAGCTCTATTAGTGAGAAGAAAAGGAGGTAAAATTCATTTGGGTGGTAAGTTGCATGACCGAGCAATAAACGGTGAAAGTAGTGTAGTGCCGATTTGTAAAAAAGGGCCTGGTCTTTAGGGGGGTATAAACCTGTGGTCCTTAAGTGGTTAAAAGGTGAAACTAACATATGAGATAAACTCAGTACAGGCGAAGCGAGATATTTCAAGCCTTTATTTGTTATAATTTGGATGATTATGGCTTACAGCTAGAGTTGATCGAACACCTGGATGTTCGGGTTCGGCAGGTTAGGGAAATGACTTAAAATAACATAAAATACAGAAAAATGAAAAATAACAATCTGGATCTAGGAGTAGGGGTTTGAGGAGGCGGTGGATGGGTGGATGTGGCGGTGTAGGTTGACGTGGCGGTGTAGGTGAAAGCGGCGGTGAAGGAGGAATAGGTAGCCACTAGCCAACACTGATTTGTGTTATTTTTTATTTTTAAATATTGGGACATATAACAAAATAAAACAAAGAATAAGTGCACTTGAGTCCAAGAATGGATGAGGCTGGTATAAATGTTTATTCTGCACAAGGTACGGACAAGTCCTGTGGGATCCAGGCCTGGTTCATTATAATAAACGTAAGCTTGTCCACATTGGCTGCGGCCTGTGATAATGCTCTCTGCCGTGCTAAACACACGTTCACACTATACACTGGCTGCAGGGCAGCACCTCCAAGGCTGACAAAGCTTCTCCACATTTGGGCCATGCTAACCCTGCCTTCTCAGGTGCTGGCAGTGCCCCAGCTGCGTTGGCGACCTCTTCCTCCTCCTCTGCCTTCGCCTTGTGCTTCCACTGTGCCTCCGCTGTCAGGTGGGAATGTCATCATCAGCGTGCGCTTGTAGTCGCGCATCTTCCGATCAGTAACAGATGTTTTCACTAAATTTAGTTCCCTGTCAGCAATGCAGAGCAGGGGTTCATTCACGGCAAAAGGGGGTTCATGTCACCCAGCAATAGAACAGAGGATTTTGAGAGATTTAGGCCCCTGTCACCCAGGCACAGCAGGGGTTTGTATACGCCAAAAATGGTAAAATGTCAACCGACAATTGAAAATAAGATTTTTTTCAATTTAGGGCACTAAAATTGGCTTTATTTATTTATTAAAATGGCTCTAAAATAGTCCTTGAAAAGGCTAGAGGGATGTAAAAGGCAGTCAAATGTGCTTAAGAGCATGGCAACTGCTCTGCAAACAAATGTGGATAGGGAAATAACTTAAAATGAAATAAAATAACAAAAAATTACTAATTATTAACCTGCAACTCAGAGAAGGAGGTGGACATGGAGTCGGAGGTTGAGGAGGCGGTGAATGTGGTGTTGTAGGTGGAGGCAGCAATGGAGGAGGAGGTAGCCAACAATGTTTTTTTATATTTTTTATTGGGGTAGGTAGCCCCAAAATATTGGGACAAAAAAAAAAAAAGAAAACAAAGAATCATTGCACTTGATTTGAGTACAAGAATGTATGTTTGATGGTGGTATAAATGTCTATTCTGTACAAGGTACAGACAGGTCCTGTGGGATCCAAGCCTGGTTCATTTTAATGAATGTGAGCTTGTCCACGTTGGCTGTGGACAGGCGGCTGCGTCTGTCTGTGATGACGCCCTCTGCCGTGCTGAATACACATTCAGACAATACACCGGCTGCAGGGCAGGCCAGCACCTCCAAGGCGTACAGGGCAAGCTCTGGCCATGTGGACAATTTGGAGACCCAGAAGTTGAAGGGGGCAGAACCATCAGTCAGTACGTGTAGTTGTGTGCACAGGTACTGTTCCACCATGTTGTTCAAATGCTGCCTCCTGCTAACACGCTCCATATCAGCAGTTGGGGCCGGTTGTTGCGGCGAGGTGACAAAGCTTTTCCACATGTCGGCCATGCTAACCCTGCCTTCTGAGGTGCTGGCGCTGACACAGCTGCGTTGGCGACCTCTTCCTCCTCCCCTGCCTTCGCCTTGTGCTTCCACTGTGCCCCCGCTGTCAGGTGGGAATGCCACCAGCAGCGCGTCTACCAGCGTGCGCCTGTAGTCGCGCATCTTCCGATCACGCTCCAGTGAGGGAATTAAGGTGGGCACATTGTCTTTGTAACGGGGATCCAGCAGGGTGGCCACCCAGTAGTCAGCACACGTTAAAATGGTTGCCCAGAGGTAAGGAAAAGCTGTCCTCTGTGGGAGGCGTATCGTACTGGGCCACCTCCTCTTCCATCATCGCCCTAAGTGTTTTCTCAAGGAGACATAGAAGTGGTATTGTAACGCTGATAACGGCGTCATCGCCACTGGCCATGTTGGTGGAGTACTCGAAACAGCGCAACAGGGCACACAGGTCTCGCATGGAGGCCCAGTCATTGGTGGTGAAGTGGGGCTGTTCCGCAGTGCGACTGACCCGTGCGTGCTGCAGCTGAAACTCCACTATGGCCTGCTGCTGCTCGCACAGTCTGTCCAGCATGTGCAAGGTGGAGTTCCACCTGGTGGGCACGTCACATATGAGGCGGTGAGCGGGAAGGCCGAAGTTACGCTGTAGAGCAGACTGCCGAGCGGCGGCAGGATGAGAACGCCGGAAGCGCGAACAGACGGCCCGCACTTTATGCAGCAGCTCTGACATGTCGGGGTAGTTGTGAATGAATTTCTGCACCACCAAATTCGGCACATGCGCCAGGCAAGGGATGTGCGTCAAACCGGCTAGTCCCAGAGCTGCAACGAGATTTCGCCCATTATCGCACACCACCAGGCCGGGCTTGAGGCTCACTGGCAGCAACCACTCGTCGGTCTGTTGTTCTATACCCCGCCACAACTCCTGCGCGGTGTGGGGCCTGTCCCCCAAACACATCAGTTTCAGAACGGCCTGCTGACGTTTACCCCGGGCTGTGCTGAAGTTGGTGGTGAAGGTGTGTGGCTGACTGGATGAGCAGGTGGAAGAAGAGGAGGAGGAAGCTGAGTAGGAGGAGGAGGAGACAGGAGGCAAAGAATGTTGCCCTGCGATCCTTGGCGGCGGAATGACGTGCGCCAAACAGCTCTCCGCCTGGGGCCCAGCCGCCACTACATTTACCCAGTGTGCAGTTAGGGAGATATAGCGTCCCTGGCCGTGCATACTGGTCCACGTATCTGTGGTTAGGTGGACCTTGCCACAGATGGCGTTGCGCAGTGCACACTTGATTTTATCCGATACTTGGTTGTGCAGGGAGGGCACGGCTCTCCTGGAGAAGTAGTGGCAGCTGGGAACGACGCACTGTGGGACAGCAAGCGACATGAGCTGTTTGAAGCTGTGTGTATCCACCAGCCTGAATGACAGCATTTCATAGGCCAGTAGTTTAGAAATGCTGGCATTCAGGGCCAGGGATTGAGGGTGGCTAGGTGGGAATTTACGCTTTCTCTCAAAGGTTTGTGAGATGGAGAGCTGAACGCTGCCGTGTGACATGGTGGAGATGCTTGGTGACGAAGGTGGTGTTGTTGGAGGCACATCCTCTGTTTGCTGGGCGGCAGGTGCCAACGTTCCTCCAGAGGCGGAGGCCGAGGCAGCAGCAGAAGAGGGAGCAGGAGGGGCCTGAGCCCTTTCTTGGTTTTGAAGGTGCTTACTCCACTGCAGCCCATGTCTCGCATGTAGATGCCTGGTCATGCAGGTTGTGCTGAGGTTCAGAACGTTAATGCCTCGCTTCAGGCTCTGATGGCACAGCGTGCAAACCACTCGGGTCTTGTTGTCAGCACATTGTGTGAAGAAGTGCCATGCCAGGGAACTCCTTGAAGCTGCCTTTGGTGTGCTCGGTCCCTGGTGACGGTGGCCAGTAGCAGGCGGACTGTTTTGGCGACGGCTGCTCTGCTCCCTCTTTTGCTACGCTGTTGGCTCGGTCTCACCATTGCCTCTTCCTCCGAACTCTGAAAGTCAGTGGCACAACCTTCATTCCATGTGGGGTCTAGGACCTCATCGTCCCCTGCATCGTCTTCCACCCAGTCTTCCTCCCTGACCTCCTGTTCGGTCTGCACACTGCAGAAAGACGCAGCAGTTGGCACCTGTGTTTCGTCATCATCAGAGACGTGCTGAGGTGGTATTCCCATATCAACATCAGGAAACATAAGTGGTTGTGCGTCAGTGCATTCTATGTCTTCCACCGCTGGGGAAGGGCTAGGTGGATGCCCTTGGGAAACCCTGCCAGCAGAGTCTTCAAACAGCATAAGAGACTGCTGCATGACTTGAGGCTCAGACAGGTTCCCCGATATGCACGGGGGTGATGTGACAAACTGATGGGCTTGGTTTTCATGCGCCATCTGTGCGCTTTCTGCAGAAGACAGGGTGGGAGATAATGTGAACGTGCTGGATACCCTGTCGGCCACCCAATTGACTAGCGCCTGTACTTGCTCAGGCCTTACCATCCTTAAAACGGCATTAGGCCTGACCAAATATCGCTGTAGATTCTGGCGGCTACTGGGACCTGAGGTAGTAGGTTCAGTAGGACGTGTAGCTCTGGCAGAACGGCCACGTCCTCTCCCTGCACCAGAGGCTCCACCAACACCACGACCATGACCGCGTCCCTTATTCGATGTTTGCCTCATAGTTCGCGATTACAAAGCAAAGTAAAAAAGTGGTTAAGTCTGTTAAAAATAATTAACCGCCAATATAAACCCTGATGTAGGGAGATGCACTCTATTTTTTTTTTTAAACTCTATATGACAGCGGTATTTGTGGCCTAAATGTGACACTCACTTATGCACGTCTAATCCCAGATGTGCACTATATTAGAGGGTTTTTTCACCCCAGTAACCAAAAAGATGTATTTCTGGCCTAAATGTGACAGTCACTTATGCTTGTCTAATCCCAGATGTGCAGTATATTAGAGGGTTTTTTCACCCCAGTATGCCAAAGCTGTATTTCTGGACTTGCAGATAGCCTCTACTGGTGCACTATCGTTGCATAAAATGGCTGCCGATTATGTATTGATATTGAATAACTGAAGAAAAAAAAGTTCGTTTTCAGCAGTAGTTGGCTCAGGGCAGGCCTAAAACAATTGTGCACTGCACCCACAAAACACTTTTTCTGTAGATCGCTGAGCACATAAACCAGTTCTTGATGAGATTCCTCCCTGATCTCTCCCTCACAGCAGCTGCAGCCTCTCCCTACACTAATCTGAGCAGGGTGACGGGCGGCGCTACGTGACTCCAGCTTAAATAGAGGCTGGTCACATGCTGCAGTTGGCCAATCACAGCCATGCCAATAGTAGGCATGGCTGTGATGGCCTTTTGGGGCAAGTAGTGTGACGCTTGTTGATTGGCTGCTTTGCTGCCTTTCAAAAGCGCCATAAAAATCGCCGAACACCGAACCCGAACCCAAACTTTTACATAAAACCCTAAAGTTCGGGTTCGCTCAACTCTACTTACAGCTTACGAAACCCCAAAGTCACAATTTTGAGGTCCCCTTTGCTCAGGGGGTATGGATTAATTAGCGGACTAGAGTCAGAATATTGAACCTTTTCACAAAATTCTAATTTTAAGCTGCATTACTGAAATAAATGGACTTTTGCCCGATATTCTAATTTTTCGAGTTTCACCTGTATATGACTTTTTAACATCCAATCGAAAAAGTTTTTGGACATTGTACATTCATTTTTTGTTTTTATGTGTTTATTTATTTTCATGCATTTATATATTTATTTATGTAATTGTTAATTTATAAAAACTGTTCTAGATATTTTTCTCTGCCCTTTTCCCGCTTGAAGTCGATAGATGAAATAATAAAAAAGAAAGGACACAGCACAAACTACAACAATTCTGAGGTTCTATTTTTATTTTGTTTCATAGTTAATAAACCACAACTAAATGCAGAGTGTGACCAGGATGTTTAAAGGGATTCTGTCATCAGAATTTAGGCCTATAACCTAAACATATGGCGATGTCCCTAGTAATACACAGAGTCCTAAAGTGACTTTATCAAATGCGCCTGTGGCTCTATAATCATAAAAAACAGGTTTATATCACCTGTCACTCACTTCAAAATAGGGGTCGTCTCATGGTGCAGGGGCCCCGGCTGCAGCCATCTTGTTTAGGTGCCCAGCGCCGCCTTGTGAAGTGAAATCGCCACCCTCCCTTTCATTAGATCCGCCTACCTCAGTTCATCGCCGCCTCTCTAACGTCTGCTCTCCTCAGCCAGATCCCGCAGGTTCAAGCGAAGTGCGCCGGCCGGCGCATGCGCACTTTGCTAAACGAGGCCGCTGCCAGTAGTCCGCACGGGCGCATCAGGTTATACCTAGTGCGCACGCGCGGGATCTGGCTGAAGCGAGCGGACGTTAGAGAGGCGGCGATGAACTGAGGTAGGCGGATCTAATGAAAGGGAGGGCGGCGATTTCACTTCACAAGGCGGCGCTGGGCACCTAAACGACATGGCTGCAGCCGGGCCCCCTGCACCATGAGACGACCCCTTGGACACATTTTGAAGTGAGTGACAGGTGATATAAACCTGTTTTATATGATTATAGAGCCACAGGCGCATTTGATAAAGTCACTCACTTTAGGACTGTGTATTAGTAGGGACCTCGCCATATGTTTAGGTTATAGGCCTAAATTCTGATGACAGAATCCCTTTAAGTCAAGTTTTACCATTCAGCATAGTGATTTTTAGGTTCGACATATATTCCGTTTTTCATTTTTCACTCTGTGCTTTCGCAGATCCATAACTTTTTAGTTTTTCCATTACCATGGATGATTGAGGCCTTGTATTTTTGTGGAACAAGTTGTACTTTTTAATGGCATCATTTATTAATTCATACAACATAGTCGGAAGTTAAAAAAAAATTCCAAATGGTCTGAAATTGGGAAATAAACAATTCCACCACAGTTTTTTGGCTTTTTTTTTTTTCTCTAACGTGTTCTCTATAGCAATACCATAATACTTATATAGTTTTTCTTTTGTTTTAATGAAAACATAACTATAAGGCCTCATGCACACGACAGTTGTGTGCATCCGCGACCGTTGTTCTGTTGACTTTCAATGGGTCCGTGGAAAAATCGGAAAATGCACCGTTTGGCTTCCGCGTCCGTGATCCGTTTTTCCAGTCCGTGAAAAAAATATGACCTGTCCTATTTTTTTCACGGACAACGGTTCACGGACCCATTCAAGTCAATGGGTCCGTGAAAAATCACGGATGCACACAAGATAGTCATTCGCGTCCGTGATCCGTGTCCGTGATCCGTGTCCGTTTTTCCTATCATTTTCAATGCAAACTTGACTTAGTTTTTTTTTTCACTTTTCATGTCCGTGGATCCTCCAAAAATCAAGGAAGACCCACGGAAGAAAAAACGGTCACGGATCACGGAACAACGGAAATCCGTTTTGCGGACCGGAAAAAAAAACGGTTGTGTGCATGAGGCCTAAGTCAGTAATTTTGATGTTTTTTTTTCCATTATGCTGTTCGCGGTATGGGATACATATTTTTATATTTTTATGGTACTGGTGTTTTCCCACACAGCGATGTCTACGATGTTTTTTGTTTTCGTTTTTTCAGTGTTTATTTTGCTTTTGTGTTCTGTGTGGGAAAATATATATATTTTTATTTATTTATTTTTTTTAACTTTTTTTTACTATTTTTCTACTTCCTTTTAGGCCTCCAAGGGCCTATTGTATATTTCTGTTTAGGCTCATGGACTGCTGGAGCATGCGTATAATTTATGATGAGGCCTGTGCCTTATCATAAATTAGATGCCTACTCCCACAGTATAGGGGAAATCATAAACCGCCTTAAAACACCAGTTTTATAGTAAATCTCTCCCTAAATGCTAAAATTCTGACTGTTGCAGCTGCCACCAGGAGTAGCTTAGAGGCTTGCTGCATGCTACCATGGGAATTTATCATGAGTTTTGCATTTTTGGTGTCAAAAAGTATTAAAAAAATGTTTGTGAAAGCATCCATTTGCTAATTTTCATGTGTTGACTACTCATGCCACTTTTATAAAATGAGGAGGCATGGCCTTCCAAAGCCTAACTGGTGTAACAACTGTAGGTAGGGACAGACAAGGAGAGTAAACCCTAAGGCTAGTACCCAGCCTGCTTTCCTTATCTACTTGCAGTACAAGCCCTAGATAGCTAGACCGCAACTGGTTGATGGTCCCTACGCTATATAAGTACAGAGACAGACTAACAAACAAAGACAGGCAACAGAGTTGTATGTAAATGAGTCAAAACCAGTTGGGCTACACAGTACCAAACAAGAGACAAAGAGTTGTTCGAAGACAAGCTGAGATCAGAACCAGATGTTCTACACAGTACAAAACGAGAAATAGAGAATGGTCAAAAGACAAGCCAGGGTCAGAGGCACGAGCAATCCAAATAAGCACAGGAGCAAGAACCAGGAACACAGTTAGTGAGTGAAAGACTATTACTGGCACTGGAGTATGACCAGAAAGGGATTGAAATAGAGCACCGAGTCCCTGGATCAGAACCCAATAGGTCCATGACTTGGCGCTTCGTTAGTCAGAAACACTAGCACACACTAAAAGAGCAAGTGAGCAATTAGCCCACTGCTAATCTCCTCCAGCACACGCCTGCCGTGGGGAGAAACAGAGCATTCCGTCCTATTGCTAAGGATGCAGTCACATCACCAGCGTCTCTCCTGATGCAGCCGTTCCGAGGCTGAGGATCGCTCCTCTGGAGCCTGGGCAGGTAAGTTTGTTACAACAGGTTTACTATAATCTATGTCAGGATCTGGCAATAGCATTACTCTATACCAGCTCATAGCTAGCTCACATTTGATTTTCTGGTGCACAAACTGCCACAAAACAAGAATGAAGCCTGCTCCTTTCTGTAAATTTAGTACATCTTACTCCAGCATATTTAGAATTTTATGAAACACACGTCTCAATATTAATACCTCCTACTGTATATGCAGTATGTACTAAGCTCCTAAGATCTCCATAGTGGTTGCTGTAAGCTCCTGAGCTCCCTCTAGTTATATCTGTATATCTCTACATGTAGTAATCTCCTGAGCTAACCACCCCCACCCCCTCGGTGGTGGCTGTATATATCTGTATGTAGTAATCTCCTGAGCTCCCTCAAGTGGTGACTGTATATATCTGTATGTAGTAATCTCCTGAACTCCCCCTAGTGGTGGCTGTATATATCTGTATGTACTAATCTCCTGAGCTCCCTCTAGTGGTGGCTGTATATATCTGTATGTAGTAATCTCCTGAGCTCCCTCTAGTGGTGGCTGTATATATCTGTATGTAGTAATCTCCTGAGCTCCCTCTAGTGGTGGCTGTATATATCTGTATGCAGTAATATCCTGAGCTCCCTCTAGTGGTGGCTGTATATATCTGTATGCAGTAATATCCTGAGCTCCCTCTAGTGGTGGTTGTATATATCTGTATGTAGTAATCTCCTGAGCTCCCTCTAGTGGTGGATGTATATATCTGTATGTAGTAATCTCCTGAGCTCCTCCAGTGGTGACTGTATATATCTGCATATAGTAATCTCCTGAGCTCCCTCTAATGGTGGCTGTATATATCTGTATGCAGTAATCTCCTGAGCTCCCTCTAGTGGTGGCTGTATATATCTGTATGTAGTAATCTCCTGAGATCCCTCTAGTGGTGGCTGTATATATCTGTATGCGGTAATCTCCTGAGCTCCCTCTAGTGGTGGCTGTATATATCTGTATGCAGTAATATCCTGAGCTCCTCCAGTGGTGACTGTATATATCTGTATGTAGTAATCTCCTGATCTCCCTCTAGTGATGGATGTATATATCTGTATGTAGTAATCTCCTGAGCTCCTCCAGTGGTGACTGTATATATCTGTATGTAGTAATCTTCTGAGCTCCCTTTTAGTGGTGGCTGTATATATCTGTATGTAGTAATCTTCTGAGCTCCCTTTTAGTGGTGGCTGTATATATATATGTATGTAGTAATCTCCTGAGATCCCTCTAGTGGTGGCTGTATATATCTGTATGTAGTAATCTCCTGAGCTCCTCCAGTGGTGACTGTATATATCTGTATGTAGTAATCTTCTGAGCTCCCTCTAGTGGTGGCTGTATATATCTGTATGTAGTAATCTCCTGAGCTCCTTCTACTGGTGGCTGTATATATTTGTATGTAGTAATCTCCTGAGCTCCTTCTAGTGGTGGCTGTATATATCTGTATGTAGTAATCTCCTGAGCTCCCTCTAGTGGTGGCTGTATATATCTGTAGGCATTAATCTCCCGAGCTCCCTCTAGTGGTGACTGTATATATCTGTATGCAGTAATATCTGCAAAGAATAAATCAAGGCAACTGGACTTACTATAGATTTCTTGAAAACGTTTCACTCGTTCTTCCAACGAGCTTTCTCAATTCAGAATTGAGAAAGCTCGTTGGAAGAATGAGTGAAACGTTTTCAAGAAATCTACAGTAAGTCCAGTTGCCTTGATTTATTCTTTACAGAGATACCCTGACCTGGATAAATGAGAACCTTCACAGACATGTATGCAGTAATCTCCTGAGCTCCCCCCTAGTGGTGGCTGTATATATCTGTGTGTAGTAATCTCCTGAGCCCCCTCTAGTGGTGGCTGTATATACCTGTATGCAGTAATCTCCTGAGCTCCCTCTAGTGGTGGCTGTATATATCTGTGTGTAGTAATTGAGCCCCCTCTAGTGGTGGCTGTATATACCTGTATGCAGTAATCTCCTGAGCTCCCTCTAGTGGTGGCTGTATATATCTGTATGTAGTAATCTCCTGAGCTCTCTCTAGTGGTGGCTGTATATATCTGTATGTAGTTATCTCCTTAGCTCTCTCTAGTGATGGCTGTATATATCTGTATGTAGTAATCTCCTGAGCTCCCTCTAGTGGTGGCTGTATATATCTGTATGCAGTAATCTCCTGAGCTCCCTTTTAGTGGTGGCTGTATATATCTGTATGTAGTAATCTCCTGAGCTCCCTCTAGTGGTGGCTGTATATATCTGTATGCAGTAATCTCCTGAGCTCCCTTTTAGTGGTGGCTGTATATACAGTACAGATCAAAAGTTTGGACACACCTTCTCATTCAAAGAGTTTTCTTTATTTTCATGACTATAAAGGCATCAAAACTATGAATTAGCACATGTGGAATTATATACAGAACAAACAAGTGTGAAACAACAGAAAATATGTCATATTCTAGGTTCTTCAAAGTAGCCACCTTTTGCTTTGATTACTGCTTTGCACACTCTTGGCATTCTCTTGATGAGCTTCAAGAGGTAGTCCCCTGAAATGGTCTTCCAACAGTCTTGAAGGAGTTCCCAGAGATGCTTAGCACTTGTTGGCCCTTTTGCCTTCACTCTGCGGTCCAGCTCACCCCAAACCATCTCGATTGGGTTCAGGTCCGGTGACCGTGGAGGCCAGGTCATCTGGCGCAGCACCCCATCACTCTCCTTCATGGTCAAATAGCCCTTACTTTCAAAGTTTTCCCAATTTTTCGGCTGACTGACTGGCCTTCATTTCTTAAAGTAATGATGGCCACTCGTTTTTCTTTACTTAGCTGCTTTTTTCTTGCCATAATACAAATTCTAACAGTCTATTCAGTAGGACTATCAGCTGTGTATCCATCTGACTTCTCCTCAACACCACTGATGGTCCCAACCCCATTTATAAGGCAAGAAATCCCACTTATTAAACCTGACAGGGCACACCTGTGAAGTGAAAACCATTTCAGGGGACTACCTCTTGAAGCTCATCAAGAGAATGCCAGGAGTGTGCAAAGCAGTAATCAAAGCAAAAGGTGGCAATTTGAAGAACCTAGAATATGACATATTTTCAGTTGTTTCACACTTGTTTTTTATGTATATAATTCCACATGTGTTAATTCATAGATTGATGCCTTTATAGTCATGAAAATAAAGAAAACTCTTTGAATGAGAAGGTGTATCTCCTGAGCTCACTTTTAGTGGTGGCTGTATATATCTGTATGTAATAATCTCCTGAGCTCCCTTTTAGTGGTGGCTGTATATATCTGTATGCAGTAATCTCCTGAGCTCCCTTTTAGTGATGGCTATATATATCTGTATGTAGTAATCTCCTGAGCTCCCTTTTTGTGATGGCTGTATATATCTGTATATAGTAATCTCCTGAGCTCCCTCTAGTGGTGACTGTATATATCTGTATGTAGTAATCTCTTGAACTCCCTCTAGTGGTGGCTGTATATATCTGTATGTAGTAATCTCCTGAGCTCCCTCTAGTGGTGGCTGTATATATCTGTATGTAGTAATCTCCTGAGCTCCCTCTAGTGGTGGCTGTGTATATCTGTATGTAGTAATCTCCTGAGCTCTCTCTAGTGGTGGCTGTATATATCTGTATGCAGTAATCTCCTGAGCTCCCTCTAGTGGTGGCTGTATATATCTGTATGCAGTAATCTCCTGAGCTCCCTTTTAGTGGTGGCTGTATATATCTGTATGCGGTAAACTCCTGAGCTCCCCTTAGTGGTGGCTGTATATATCTGTATGCAGTAATCTCCTGAGCTCCCTTTTAGTGGTGGCTGTATATATCTGTATGCGGTAAGCTCCTGAGCTCCCCTTAGCTATGGCTGTATATACAGTATTAAGTAAGCTCATAAGTTCCGTCTAATGGGAAATTGTCTATTTAGGGGATTTGTAGCTTTGTATCAGAATAGCAGGGCTCGCTCCCTATACAGATATTATATGAAATTAATTAGTACAACATTTTGGAGCTATTTCAATTTGTAAAATATGGTGGACATTTCCTTTCAGTGTTTCCATGGAGTTCATGTCTATTCCCACTTTTTTTGCTAATATTTTCTAGAAGTCCTTTAATTTCCTTCAGATTCTGTCTCCGCAGAGCAGATATTGTACTTATAGTTATGTTTTTACGACTTCTGTAAACTATTCCATGTGGTCTCCACCAAAGTTTAGAAGGATCAGAGGTGATGAGATTTATTCAATTTTCATTAATAAGCTTTTGCATTTTTTGGAAAATATCTTATCAATTTATTGCTTCAATTTTTAATCTCTGTTTCCAAAGAAGCTGGAGGCGCTGCAGCCATAATCTACCCAAGATGCTGCTGACATTTTAATTTGGAGATTTACATTGTGTACCAGACGGTGCCAAGACCTTCCTGCACCTCCTGAAACTTACTTATTAAAAAGGAAATGCAACTGGGAGACGACAGTCACATAGACCTGGATCCTAATTATCTTTTTCAAAAATAAAATAATACAAAATTTAGAGCTGATCCCTTCTCCTCCAGCAGGGGGCAGTGTTCATATTCACATTTTCTTACATGTTTCTTGCAGTAACAAGCGGCTAATATTTTATTTGCTTAACTGCATGAAATCTTTCTTTGGGAAGATGTTTAACACACGCATAGCATTCTGTTTTCTGAAAGAGATAACAATAGTTGGAGAATCCCAGCACCATGCAGGCAGCATACGACAGTAATCTCGATTATCTGAATATCTGCTCACAGATTCTGATGACATCTAAGATTCTTAAACAGATAATAATAAATGTAAAAAAATGCAAATAATAAATATTACAGAAACATTATTATTAATAAATGATTAACAGTGATTATAATAACTTTATACATAATAAAAAATAGCAAATATTAACAATAATTAGTTTTAATCATTATTTTGTTTTTTTTGTCAAAAATACTAATATCTTCAGAATGTTGATACTTAATAGTATTAGTAAAAAGTACTGGGGAGGTACAGTATGTTCAAATGGTGCCTGAAGTGACCAAAGGCAACATGATTTTGAAAGCAACATGCCAAACTTACCTTTGCGTTCAGCAACAGGCCGCTCATAACAGAAATGCCTATACTTGTCCGCAAAATGGATAGGAACAGAGTAACGGATGCGGACAGCCGCATCTTTTGCGGCCCTTTTGAAGTGAATGGGTCTGCATCCAAGCTGCAAAAAATGTGACTCGGATGCGGAATCAAACCACATTCGTGTGCATGAGCCCTTGAAGTGGTACTAATAATAATGATAGTAATAGGAGGAAAAATAATATTGATGATAAAATTAAAACTAATAGTAATAATCAGAGTAGACATAAAATATTAGTAGTAGCAACAAAAGTAATATTAGTAGTTATAAGAGTAAAATTTGTAGTAATTACCGTATAATAGAAGAGTAATAGCAATAGTAATGATAATAGCAGTAATAGCATTAGCAACCTAAACTAGTAGCAGTAATAAAGTAATAGTGGTAATAACAGTAACAATAGTGGTAGCAGTAATAATAGAAGCAACAGTTGTAGTAATATTAATTGTAGGAGCAGCGGTACTAATAGTAGTAATGAGTAATAAAAATAGTAATACTAGTGACATTAGAAGTACTAGTAGTAGTAATAACAATAAAAGAGTAATATTAGCAATATTAATGGTCACAATAATAGTAGTAATAGCATTAGTAATAAAAGAATAGTAGCAGTAATTAAGTAAATAAAGTAACAGTAACAATAATAGTAATAATATAGAAGCAATAGTGGTAGTAATACTAATAATAAGAGCAGTAGTAATGATAATAATACTAGTAATATAAGCAATAGTATTAAAAGTAATAATAGTAATACTAGTGATACTAGAAGTAATCGTAATAACAATAACAGTACTAGCAGTAGTAAGAATACTACAAAGAAGCTTAAGAAAAAATATAACAATACTAATAGTGTAATAGTGGCAGTAATAGAAAATAGTAATAGTAAAGATAATAGATGTAATAGTGGTGGTAATAAAAGTAAGAGTAGTACTAATACTAGTAATACAAGTAAGGGCTCATGTACAGTACAGACCAAAAGTTTGGACACACCTTCTCATTCAAAGAGTTTTCTTTATTTTCATGACTATGAAAATTGTAGATTCACACTGAAGGCATCAAAACTATGAATTAACACATGTGGAATTATATACCTAACAAACAATTGTGAAACAACTGAAAATATGTCATATTCTAGGTTCTTCAAAGTAGCCACCTTTCGCTTTGATTACTGCTTTGCACACTCTTGGCATTCTCTTAAAGAGCTTCAAGAGGTAGTCCCCTGAAATGGTTTTCACTTCATAGGTGTGCCCTGTCAGGTTTAATAAGTGGGATTTCTTGCCTTATAAATGGGGTTGGGACCATCAGTTGCGTTGAGGAGAAGTCAGGTGGATACACAGCTGATAGTCCTACTGAATAGACTGTTAGAATTTGTATTATGGCAAGAAAAAAGCAGCTAAGTAAAGAAAAACGAGTGGCCATCATTACTTTAAGAAATGAAGGTCAGTCAGTCAGCCGAAAAATTGGGAAAACTTTGAAAGTAAGGGCTATTTGACCATGAAGGAGAGTGATGGGGTGCTGCGCCAGATGACCTGGCCTCCACAGTCACCGGACCTGAACCCAATCGAGATGGTTTGGGGTGAGCTGGACCGCAGAGTGAAGGCAAAAGGGCCAACAAGTGCTAAGCATCTCTGGGAACTCCTTCAAGACTGTTGGAAGACCATTTCAGGGGACTACCTCTTGGAGCTCATCAAGAGAATGCCAAGAGTGTGCAAAGCAGTAATCAAAGCAAAAGGTGGCTACTTTGAAGAACCTAGAATATGACATATTTTCTGTTGTTTCACACTTGTTTGTTATGTATATAATTCCACATGTGTTAATTCATAGTTTTGATGCCTTCATAGTCATGAAAATAAAGAAAACTCTTTGAATGAGAAGGTGTGTCCAAACTTTTGGTCTGTACTGTACATGGCCGTAGTCTTTACTAAGGTCCGCAAAACATGGATACCGGCCGGTTGTGTTCCGCTTTTTGCAGAACTGAACGTCCAGCCCATAATAAAACTCTCCTATCCTTGTCCGTAAAAAATGGACAAGATCAGGACATCATCTATTTTTTTGTGGGGCCGCGGAATGGGCACACGGATGAAGACAGTCCCAGCACACGGTGTGCTGTCTGCATCTTTTGCGGCCCTATTGAAGTATCAAATGCAGACTAAGGCCTCATGCACACGACCGTTGTTTTATTCCGTGTTCGTTGTTCCGTTTTTCATGATTTTCTGCGGACCCATTGACTTTCAATGGGTCCTTTGAAAACTCGGCTAATGCACCGTTTGTCATCCGCGTCCGTGATCCATGGTTCTAGTCCGTCAAAAAAATATAACCTGTCCTATTTTTTTCACGGAAAACGGTTTGCGGACCCATTCAAGTCAATGGGACCGTGAAAAAACGCGGAGACACACAAGATTGTCATCCGCGTCCGCGTCCGTTTATTTCCTATCATTTGCATGGCAAACTTGACTTAGACTTTTTTTTACTTTCCTTCATGTCTGGTGATCCTCCAAAAATAAAGGAAGACACGGAAACAAAAACGGAAACAGATCACGGAACAACAGAACCCCATTTTGCGGAACGGAACACAACAACGGTCGTGTGCATGAGGCCTAATAGTATTAATAGTAATAATAATAGTAATAGCAGTAAAAATAAAATACTAGCGGTAACAATTATAGTATTAATAATAGAAGAAACAGTAAAAGTAATAAAAGTAATACTAGTAGTAGTAGTAATAATAATAATAATAGTAAAAATACTAAGTTCCAGCTAAATCAATTTACATAAATGAATAATGGGATGTACAGAGTATACATCTAAGTTCCAGCAAAAGAATAACCCCTAAAATCACAATTTTAATGATATACCTTAAAAAAAGGTCCCACATGGGCCTACTATAGCAAGCTATAGGAGGCCCATGTGGGACCTTTTTTAAGGTATATAATTAAAATTGTGATTTTAGGGGTTATTTTTTTGCTGGAACTTAATAGTAAAAATAGAAGTAGTAAAAAGTAGTAATAGTATTAGATACTTATCCACTCAATTTATAGCTGCAATACCTGGATGTCCACTAAACCGGATTAGGTTACTCAAGGTTCTTCAGAATCTCGGTCCGGTTGTTCTTGCCTTTAACAGTGTTCTTAGAAGCCAATACTATTAGGCTATGATCACACTGCAGTATTTTGACACAGATTTTGGCCCTGAAATCTGTGCCTCATTGTCTGCAGTGGGAATCCACGCTGCTGCTCTTAGAGCCGCTGATCTACTTCTCGACATGGTTTCCACACGGTGGGTTAGTCCCATTCAGACTGCAAGTCAGTTGTGCACTTCTGCCATGGATTCCACATTCATTTTTCCAGACAACTTAATAGTCATGTGAACCCATAGAGAGGAATGGAGCAATGAGGGAATATCTCCACAACACTGCATCTGTCACCCATGAATCCAACCACAAAAACATCTATGTATGTCTCCATGAAACTAGAAACATGAAGACACGGGGCCCCGAAGTTTACTGCGAGCGCTATATTACAGCATCTTACTGCGCAGCCTCACAAGGTTGCAGGAAGCCATAAAATGGCCAAATGAAGGAGTCCTAGTCAATGCATAATGACCTTGACCAAACAAAACCCAACAGGTCTGAAGAAGATACACACCTGGACAAAATTGACAAATCTGCAAAACACTGATCCGCAAAAAATACGGATGACGTCCTTTTGGCATCTGTATTGTATCAGTTTTTTTTGCGGATCCATTGTAACAATGTTTATCCTTGTCCGCAAAACAGACGAGAATAGGACATGTTCTATGTGGGGCTACGGAACAGACATACGGATACAGACAGCATACGGTGTGCTGTCCGCATTTTTTGCGAACCCATTGAAATATATAGTTCCTCATCCAATCCGGAAAAAAAAATTAACGAACACGGAAACAAAATAAGTTTGTGTACATGTAGCCTAAAAGAAAGAAGAACCCACAATGGTCACTGAAATAACCTGAAACTGACAAAAGTAATAATAACGAAAAATTAGAAAATCAGACATTGCTTTTGAATTGTGGTTCAACAGAGTAATGAAAAAAAAAACTAAACGGGCCTGGACAAAAATTATGGTTCTATTAACCTCTTTCCTACCGCCGCACGACTTTATACGTTGTGGCAGTCGGCTCTTAGGGAGGGTTCACATCTGCATTCTGGATTCCGTTATGACTTTCCGTTATAAAATGGAAAATAACGGAATCCATAAGACGGAAGCAAAACAGAATGCCTTTTAAAGGCTTCCGTTTTGCATTCCGTCATAATACAAGTCTATGGGCAGCATAACGGATCCGTCCTTCGACCTTATGGATTCCGTTATTTTCCGTTATAACCATTTTATAACGGAAAGTCATAGCGGAATCCAGAATGCAGATGTGAACCCACCCTTGTATGTAACATGGAGCATAAAAGTGCTGTGGCGCTGCGGATCGTTGTGACCACGCTGTGATTAGACAGTTCCGGCACAGTTTGGAGTCCCGAGACCAGCAGAAGCGGTCTCGCTACGTGGCATCCCTGTAGCACCTTGATACAAGGATCGGTCACAGTGTACAATGTGAAAGCCGGTGCGGAGCACTGTCCTTGATGGAAGAGCCCCCCTGATGGCTGTAAAATTAAGGCCTCTTTCACACAGGCGAGATTTCCGCGCGGATGCGATGCGTGAGGTGAACGCATTGCACCCGCACTGAATACGGACCCATTCATTTCAATGAGGCCGTGCACATGAGTGGTGATTTTCACGCATCACTTGTGCATTACGTGAAAATCGCAGCATGCTCTATATTGTGCGTTTTTCACGCAACACAGGCCCCATAGAAGTGATTTTCACGCACGGTTGCTAGGAGACGATTGGGATGAGGACCCGATCATTATTATTTTCCCTTATAACATGGTTATAAGGGACAATAATAGCATTCTTAATACAGAATGCATAGTAAAATAGGGCTGGAGGGGTTAAAAAAAAATAAAAAATAATTTAAAGGGTTCTGCACTTTGTTTAAACTGATGATCTATCCTCTGGATAGATCATCAGCATCTGATCGGTGGGGGTCTGACACCCGGGATCCCCGCTGATTAGCTGTTTGAGAAGGCAGCGGCGTTCCAGCAGTGCCGCGGCCGTCTCACTGTTTACCGCTGGCCGAGTGACTTCACGACTAGTATCACTGGCCTGGGTGGGGCTAAGCTCTATTCAAGGGAACGGAGCTCAGGCCAGTGATACAAGTCGTGACGTCACTGGGCCTGCGGTAAACAGTGAGAAGGCCGCGGCACTGCTGGAGTGCCGCTGCCTTCTCAAACAACTGATCGGACCCCCACCAATCAGATGCTGATGATCTATCCAGATGATCTATCCAGAGGGTACCAAACATGCCGATTTTTCTCACGCGCGTGCAAAACGCATTAAAATGTTTTGCACTCGCGCAGAAAAAATCAAGCATTTTCCCGCGACGCACCCGCATCTTATCCGGCCCAAATCCATGACGCCCATGTGAAAGAGGCCTAACTGTGAGCCTGCAGGCTGCAAATTAACCCCTCCCTACCCTGACTGTGGCAAGAAGGAGTCAATTTGCTTTTTAAAATAAATAAAAAGTAAAAATAAATAAATAAGAAAATTAATAAAAAATGTATAGAAAGTGAAATAAATACAATACAAAAATTAAAACGTTCTGACAATAGTATACCAGACTAGGTACACACATCCCTCCCCACTTTTTCGTTCATAAAAAAATATATTTATTAGTTTTAGCAATAGTATAGTGGAAATTGTGTTTGTACAATATACAAACATACACACATTTTTTATTTTTAGCTATATTTAGCATAGCAGGGTTTTTCTGCATAAAATATTCAAATGCATAGTTTTTTTTTTTCATTTATAAAAAAAAAAAAATTAAATACCTCCAGCCAAACATTTAAAATGTCCATATTTCCCAAGAGAAATACCTTAGGGGGACAACGTAATAAAAGGCACTTTGAAGGGGCTTGTAATGCTTCAGCTCTGTCCAACATCTGTAAAATTGGCCTCCAAAATGCTCTCTAGCCCTTTGATGTCTTGCTGTGGGCCCAGCCAGCGGATAAATTACAGAAATTGCAACCATTTTCAGAGTACAAACGTACGGTAATGGTTTTAGAAATGCTTTGTCTTGAAATATTTTGTAACAGTTAGAGAAAAAAATTTAAGAAAGGAAAGAACAGAAAAACACCTTTTTTCATACTTTTCAGTTTTTCCTTAAATATATATAAAAAAAAAGTATTATATCTGTTAACTAATAGCAAAAATAAAGGTCTGAGATGACCCGTGAAAAATCATATTGAATGCATGTAGGTTGGCTGATAAAATAATTAGTTTTTTTGCAGTTAGATAGGCCCATTGCTACAAGTGAAAAATTTGTCTTATTCACACGTCCGTTGTTTCTTTCCTGATCTGTTCCGTTTTTTGCTGAACAGATCTGTACCCATTCATTTTCAATGGGTCCTGAAAAAAAATCAGACATTGAGCTGTCCGTTTTTTTTCAGGACCCATTGAAAATGAATGGGTCCAGATCTGGTCCAGATCTGTTCCGCAAAAAACGGAACAGATCAGGAAAGAAACAACGGACGTGTGAATGGACCCTTATAAGGCCTCATGCACACGGCCGTTGTTTGGGTCTGCATCCGAGCCGCAGTTTTTGGATGCGGACCCATTCACTTTAATGGGGATGCAAAAGATGCGGACAGCACTCCGTGTGCTGCCTGCATCCGTTGCTCCGTTCCGTGGCCCCGCAAAAATAATATAACCTGTCCTATTCTTGTCCGTTTTGCGGACAAGAATAGGCAGTAATATTAATGGCTGTCTGCGCCGTTCCACAAATTGCAGAATGCACACGGACACCATCCGTGTTTTGCGGATCCGCAACTTGCGGACCACAAAACACACAACGCTCGTGTGCATGAGGCCTAAGGAGGGGTAAAAACTTCAGTAATGAAGCGGTTAACTTAATATTTTGCTGCACAAGCTTTTGAGGCAGTCCCTGCAATCAGGCGGTTTCTGTGACTCTCAGTGAGACTTCTGCTTCTGTCCACAGGTATTTTGGCCACTCCTCGTGAGCACACAGCTCCAGATGTCTCAGGTTTGAAGGTGCCTTCTCCAGGCTGCAAGTTTCCATTCCTTCCACAGATGTTCAATAGGATTTGGAGCAGGGCTCATAGAGGCCACTTCAGGATAGTCCAATGCTTTGGTGTCAGCCATGCTTGGATGTTATTAGGGGTGTTTTGGGTCATCATCGTGTTGGAGAACCCATGACCTATGTCTGAGACCAAGCTTTCTGACACTAGGCAGCACATTTCGATCCAGAATGCTTTGATAGTCTTGAGATTTCATGTTACCCTGCACATATTCAAGACACCCTGTGCCAGATGCAGCAAAACAGCCCCAAAACATACCCGAGCCTCCTCCGTGTTTCACAGGAGATACAATATTATTTTCTTTTTATGCTTAATTTTTACGTCTGTGAACATAGAGCTGATGTAACTTGTCCAAAAACTTCAGTTTTGTCTCATTTGTCCAAGGGAATTCTCCAAAATCTTTATGGCTTGTCCATATGCTTTTTTATGATCTGCTTTCAACAGTGGTTTCCTCCTCGGTCATCTTCCTTTAAGTACACTTTGACTACGAGGGTGACAGATGACGCGATCTGACCCTGATGTACCTTGACCTTGGAGTTCACCTCTAATCTCTTTGGAAGTTGTTCTGGGCTCTTTGGTCACCATTCATATTGTCTCTTTAATTTGCCATCAATTTTCCTCTTGCAGCCATGTCCAGGGAGGTTGCCTACAGTCCTGTAGACGTTAAACTTCTGAATAATATTTACAACTGTGTAAAAAAGGAGCCTCATGCTTTACCTTTAATATGTTTGTCTATAATTTTCTTTCTAATCCCCTGAGACAATGCTCTCCTTTGCTTTCGTTGGTCTTTATTCAGCAGTGTAGTACCCACCATGATACCAAACAGCACAGTGACTACTTTTAACCCTTCACGTCTTCTTGTAATTACACTGCTCACAGCTGCAATGCCGACTATGGGCAGGTAAACAATAAATGGAAGGCTGTGCTGGGATGAAGGCTGCCTTCTTTTCAACCAGCAGATCGGCAGGGGTGCCGGGCGTTGGACCCCCGCCGATCTGATATTGATGTCCTATCCTCAGGATAGGTTTTCAATAAAAATATCTCGGAAGAAAACTCTTTAATGGAAGGGTATCAACAATTTTGTCCAAATGTATACATTGTATATTTGTGATACCTTATAATATCCATTCCTTCTTTAGGTTACAAAAACTCTAAAAAACATTTTTCTTATATTTGTTTAACGCCCATGACAATAAATCCTATTTCATATGAAGCCTCTGACACCGTGGACAATTCTAACCAATAATATCTTCATCATGTGTTTCCATCAAACCACAGAAATTGTAATTGATTGGGTTTCTCTAGTCTCCTTTCGTTGACATTGAAGTGTAACATCTTGAGAACACACCAGACCATGCATGACAACCACTGAATAAGATTCCAATACTCATCTCCAGTCTATTTATCGGATGAATAAATTAACATATATTACCAGCAGATGAGAGGTTCCAAACAACAGGTGCCCTGCTCTGCAGATAATGAGTCATGCATGGAGGAACCTGGAATTGTTGGCCGGGTCTTCATTTATGTAATTCTCCAAATGACAAGGGGCAATCTTAATGTCCTCTTATGTAAAAGCTCTATTCCCCTGTAGATTATATTATGTGCTTGGAGAACTTTCTATTATCTTTGATACTTGTTACTCTTATTGCTTCCTGATAATAGTAACATTGTGTCATTGCCACTAACAAGCCCACCCAAACTCTCAGCTCCAAGAACTACACTCGTTGATAATATGAAATGTAAACTATTCTGTTCTATTCATGAAGAGATAAAACAAAGTGTGGAGAAGATCAGAGATCAGGCCCAGCGGGAGATAGTGGACCAGAGAGGAGAAATACTGATAAAAGCTGAGGCCTGCTCAATAATGTATTAGCCAAGTACTCAACCTGTGATAGCGTGTTACTATATAACCATCATGGACTAAAAGCAAGAACAGACACTAATCATGTCAAACATAATAGTAACCACCAAAAAGAAAACAAAAAACTGCAAATACATCATAAGTCTCAGAGTGTTGTCTTATGTAACTTATATTATCTTTTACAGGAGGGCATTAATAGAGTAGTTATATTCTTGTACATAGGAGCAGTATTATAGTAGTTATATTCTTGTACATTGGAGGCAGTATTATAGTAGTTATATTCTTGTACATAGGAGCAGTATTATAGTAGTTATATTCTTGTACATAGGAGCAGTATAATAGTAGTTATATTCTTTACATAGGAGCAGTATTATAGTAATTATATTCTTGTACATAGGAGCAGTATTATAGTAGTTATATTCTTGTACATAGGAGCAGTATTATAGTAGTTATATTCTTGTACATAGGAGCAGTATTATAGTAGTTATATCCTTGTACATAGGAGCAGTATTATAGAAGTTATATTCTTGTACACAGGAGCAGTATTATAGTAGTTATATTCTTGTACATAGGAGCAGTATTATAGTAGTTATATACTTGTACATAGGGGGCAGTATTATAGTAGTTATATTCTTGTACATTGGAGCAGTATTATAGTAGTTATATCCGTGTACATAGGAGCAGTATTATAGTAGTTATATTCTTGTACATAGGAGCAGTATTATAGTAGTTATATTCTTGTACATAGGAGCAGTATTATAGTAGTTATATTCTTGTACATAGGAGGCAGTATTATAGTAGTTATATTCTTGTACATAGGAGGCAGTATTATAGCAGTTATATTCTTGTACATAAGAGGCAGTATTATAGTAGTTATATTCTTGTACATAGGAGCAGTATTATAGTAGTTATATTCTTGTACATAAGAGGCAGTATTATAGTAGTTATATTCTTGTACATAGGAGTAGTATTATAGTAGTTATATTCTTGTACATAGGAGCAGTATTATAGTAGTTCTATTCTTCTACATAGGAGTAGTATTATAGTAGTTATATTCTTGTACATAGGAGCAGTATTATAGCAGTTATATTCT
Organism: Bufo bufo; assembly: GCF_905171765.1. Taxonomy (NCBI): domain Eukaryota; kingdom Metazoa; phylum Chordata; class Amphibia; order Anura; family Bufonidae; genus Bufo; species Bufo bufo. Next base: position 226,891,331 of record NC_053395.1, on the reverse strand, counting down.
TGTACATAGGAGGCAGTATTATAGTAGATATATTCTTGTACATAGGAGGAGTATTATAGTAGTTATATTCTTGTACATAGGAGCAGTATTATAGTAGTTATATTCTGGTACATAGGAGGCAGTATTATAGTAGTTATATTCTTGTACATAGGAGCAGTATTATAGTAGTTATATTCTTGTACATAGGGGCAGTATTATAGTAGTTATATTCTTGTACATAGGAGGCAGTATTATAGTAGTTATATTCTTGTACATAGGAGCAGTATTATAGTAGTTATATTCTTGTACATAGGAGGCAGTATTATAGTAGTTATATTCTTGTACATAGGAGCAGTATTATAGTAGTTATATTATTGTACATAGGAGGCAGTATTATAGTAGTTATATTCTTGTACATAGGAGCAGTATTATAGTAGATATATTCTTGTACATAGGAGCAGTATTATAGTAGTTATATTCTTAATCAAATTTCTTTTTATTGAAGAAAACGCAAATAGTCATGTGACAAATCAATCACTTAAATACCAGGCGCAGCTGGACAAATGCTTATTCACTAAGCGCATAAATTCAAGTGCAGTGGCGACATGACTCAATAACACATTAACATGTGCATAAAAGTAATTAATACGGAAAAGTAAAGACAAGACATGGGAAGAGGGGAGGGGGAAAAGGAGGTAAGGGGGGGGGGGGGGGAATAGATGTCTATCATATGCTTCGTGTGAATCTAGAAGTTACGATAAAGCTTCCAAGGGGACCATGTTTTGATAAACTTTGCTCTAGAGTGAGTCTCCCAGTGTGCAAGCTCCTCAAACCGGTAAAGCTGATCCACCTTCTCGGTCCACATCAAGAGGGATGGAGGAGAATCATTTCTCCATAACAATGGAATCAATAGGCGAGCTGCTGTTATAAGCATAGTCGGGAGGTTTGACCTTGAGGGGGTCAGCGTGTCATTAGGACACCATAACATTAGGAGTTTTGCGTCTATTCTAACCTGGTTTTTACAGATCTTATTTATAGTAGTTTCGATCTCTATCCAGAAAGGCCGGATCTTTTCACAATTCCACCATATATGAGAAAGAGAACCAACATCTCCTCCGCACCTCCAGCAACGGTCGGGGATATCAGAATTGATCTTATGAAGATATTCTGGTGTTTTATACCATCTTGTGAGCAATTTGTAGGAGTTAGCTTGTATCTTAATGCAACGGTTGAATCCGTGCGAGTGTGTGAGGATAAAAGCTTTCTCAGGTTCTGACAAAGTTATGGATAACTCCTTCTCCTAAGCTGAGAGAAACCATAGATCTGGAGGGGCGGAGGAGAGCAGCTCCTTGTATAATGTGGAGAGAGGCTTCCGCGGGCGTTGGCCTACTGAAATCTTCCCCTCCATCCATGAGGGATCATTTGTGGGTCGTGGGACCTTTTCAATAAGCTTTAGGTCCTTTTTAAAGGCCATAACTGCCAAAAAGGAAGCCTTTTGGACCTTTGGAAGAGCGAAAACATCACTCCAATTTAAAGCACCAGACTCAGATATAATATCTTGTAACCTTAAACTAGATAGTAGGGCCCAAATTCCTGATGGTGCAGTGGTGGCGGGATGAATATGGGCCTGAAGCAGGTGCAGGGGGATATTCATACTAGGGAACTTAAGGACTGAGGCCTGATATAGTTTGGACCACTCTAACAGTAAGCCCTTCCACAAAGGCGAGGCATAAATGTTATTAGCAGTACTTTTCCGCAAACCCCATAAGACCAGTTTATCTTTATAGGTGAGCATATCACACTCCAATTGGGAGGCAAGATTGAGAGGGCGCCAGGAGAGGAGGCTTAGAGCTCTGCTTAGCATTGCCGCTTTATAGTAAAGGTATATGTCTGGCAGGCCGAAACCTCCCAATCTTTTCTCCCGAGTGAGGGTGGTGTATGCTATTCTGGGGGACTTACCCGACCATACAAATGCTGAGAAGATTCTGCGGACCTCCACAAAGAAGGAATGGGGTAGCCAAATAGGTAGTGTTTGAATGAAGTAAAGTAGTCTAGGGACAATGAAGGCTTTAATATAATTCTTCCTTCCAATCCACGAAATGAACAGGAGTTTTAGGGATTGCAGGTGTGCTCTAATGGATCTAAGTAAAGGGGCTTGATTAAGCTCGTAAAGGTCCTCAGGATTCGCTGATATATGGGTGCCCAAAAATGGGATTGACTTGGGGGCCCACGTAAATGCCGTGGAGCGTTTGATCATTTCTATGGAAGTGGCTGAGCAGGAAATATTTAGGGCCTGTGACTTACCATAATTGATCTTGAAATTAGAGACCAAACCATATTCCTCAAAAAGGGCTTGTAGCCTGGGAAATGAGGTCGTGGGATTGGACGTGATGACTAAGAGATCGTCTGCGAAGGCAGCTGTCAAGTGAGTATGAGATCCCAAGGTGATCCCTTGTATGTCCGGATCTTGCCTAATTTTAGCCAGCAGTGTCTCCATAACAATAACAAAAAGGGCCGGTGATAGTGGGCAGCCTTGTCTCGTCCCATTGGTAATGGGGAAAGTTGGAGAGAGTGTGCCATTGATCCGAATCCTGGCAGAGGGGAGCGAATAGAGTGAGAAGATGGACTGGATGAACTGGTCCGGAAGGCCAAATTTTGACAGTGCCCGAGACATAAAATGCCAGTTGATCCTGTCAAAGGCCTTCTCTGCATCTGTACTGAGAAGGGCTAGCGGTATAGAATTCCGCTGAGCATGTGTGATTAAGTGTATGACGCGGACCGTGTTTTCACTCCCCTGTCTGCCAGTGACGAATCCCACCTGTTCCCTATTAATAATGTCAGGGAGAACCGACTGGATCCGATGGGCCAAAATCTTAGCCCACCATTTCACATCAGTGTTCAAAAGCGAAATAGGGCGGTAGCTCCCGCAGTTTAGGGGGTCCTTATTTTCTTTGTGAATTACTGTGATATGGGCCGATAGCGATTGTGGGGGGAGGGAACCTCCTTGGAGTAAGTAATTACAAAGGATGTTAAAATGTGGGATCAGGATGTGCTTAAAGGTTTTGTAGTAGGAGATGGTAAAGCCGTCAGGGCCTGGGCTTTTCCCGGAAGGTATGGAGGAGAGGACCTTGCTGATTTCAGAGTCCGTGATGGGGGATAGGAGCTGGGCCGACTGTGATGGGGTGATAGTAGGCAGCTGGAGGGAGGAGAGAAACTTCTCAGTCGCTTCCCCTAATTGGGCTGGCGAGAGTTGGTTTGGTGGCTCTAAGTTATATAGGTCCCTATAGAAGGCACAAAAGGAATTTGCTATGTCTGGGGTGCTTTTATGTAATGTGCCTTTGGCTTCCTTGACAGCTGCGATAAAGGAATCAGCTTTCTGTTTTTTAACTAAGGCTGACATTAGCCTATTCCCCTTATCTCCATGGGCATATGACCGAAATTTGGCCCGTAAAAGTAGTTTGGCTGACGTGACATTCAGCAAATTCTTAAGCTTTGTGCGAGCCACTGACAGGTCCGAGGCACATCTAAGGGCCTGCGAGTTTTTGTGCGTTATTTCTAGCGCCTGTATCTGGGAGAGGAGGGCCGCCACTGCTTGGTTCCGCTGCTTTTTAATATGAGCCCCTAGAGCTATCAGCTCACCTCTCAGAACCGCCTTGTGGGTCTCCCAAGTGATGGAGGGGGAGGGCGCGTCCGGGCCTAGGGGGTTAAGTGTGAAAAATTCTGTTATGGTAGAGGACAATTTAGCGACATGGGAGGGGTCGGAGATAATGGTGTCATTAATACGCCAATTCCATTCCCTCTTTGGGAGGTCCTGCAGAGAAACACTCAGAAAGATAGGGGCGTGGTCAGACAGGGTGATGTTCCCTGTGTGGGATCGGATAGCCCTATTAGCATGGGTTTTAGACAGGAATAGATAGTCAAGTCTATGGTAGGAGGATTTAGCAGCTGAGTAGAAGGTGTAATCCTTACTAGAGGGGTTTGTGGTGCGCCAAATATCTATTACACCAAGCCTATGTAAGGCGAGTTTGAGACGTCGTAGCTTCACATGTGTGATGGCGGACTTCCCATTTGAGGAATCTATGGAAGGCTCCAGGGTGACATTGAAGTCGCCGCCTAGAATCACCATACCTTCCTTAAAGGTGGATAACAAGCCAAGGGTCTGAACGAGCCAAGCAACCTGCCCTCTGTTGGGAGCATATACAGTTGCCAGGGTAACAGGAGTGTCAGCGATAGTGCCCTTAACAAACAGGTAACGACCCTCAGGGTCCGAGGAGACAGCAGAATGCTTGAAGGGGAGCTGTTTGTGGATCGCTATGCTGACACCCCTGCTAGCCGAACTATACGTGCTGTGGAACCATTGGGAAAACCTTTTGGGGGGCAATTTGGGGGTCTTACCCTCTCGGAAGTGGGTTTCCTGGAAGCATGCTATAGACACTTTATCCCTTTGTAAAAGGGCCAGGATTTGGGACCGCTTGCAAGGCTCGTTCATTCCCCGGGCGTTCAGGGAGGATATCACAACGGACGACATTCTGTAAGTGAGAGAAAACAATCAGCATCTACATAGACTCTATATGACATCTGACTACAATGGGGAGGGTGAGACACAAGAGGGAAGGAGGGGAGACAAACGGTTAATGAACATAACAATAGTGCAAACAATTCTTGTAACAGAAGCTCCACTGAGCACCTGACTGTGAGGCGACCCTTTCTCATCACGGCGACCAGCCGGGGTCTGTCAGGTGGGGGGTCCTGCAGAGCTAAAGAGGGCCAATGACTGACCATCAAAAGGGGAAGGGTGACCCGTAGGTAAAGCCGGGTTAACCCCTGCAAACTGAGGTGAGAGCAGGGAGTGGGAAATGACCAGACCATGGTAATAACCATAAAAGCCTGGAAGAAGAGGGATCCATTACTAAACAATAAACAGACAATAAGACACAGAGTCCCGAATACTTAGAGTGGAACTGGAACAGGAAACGCAGAGAACCTCTTCACGGTCCTATATTCAGGTCGGAGCTTGAGCAGAATTTTCAGCCCTGGTTTTGGGCCCTTTTCTTGTGCGGACAGAGCGCCATTCACCCGCATGGGGTGGCGGTAAGGGTGGGTCTTCTAGATCCGCCGGCATCCACGAGGGTATCTTGATAGGGGTTAACCCAAGCTGGGACCAGCTAGCCTGTAGATCCGTCGGCGAGCGGATAGTGATTTGGCGTCCGTTTTTAAGGACTGCAATGCCAAAAGGGTACAGCCATCTGAATGGAGTGGCAGCAGCTTTAAGGGCGTCCAGGAGTGGGCGAAGAATACGCCTTTTAGCCAGTGTGGATGGGGCCAAATCTTGGAAAAACAGGACTGGCGTACCTTCATGCTGTAGCTGCTCCGCTTCTCTGCTGGCTCTCATCAGTGCGGCTGTATCGACATAGCTGAGGAGGCCGCAAATTACATCGCGAGGAGGATCTGTAGCTTTCGGTTTGGGCCTAAGCGCTCGATGTATGCGCTCGATTATTATCCGATCCGATTTTTCGGCACCCAGAATATTCGTGAATATTTCGCGAGCAACTTTATCAAGCGCCTCACTGGCAATCGATTCCGGGAGGCCGCGAATCTTCAGGTTCCTCCTGCGGCTGCGATTCTCCTGATCCTCAATTCTTAGGAGAGCCTCATTTAGCAGGTCGGTGTGGGATCGGATCACATTGTATGACTTCTCCTCTCTCTGCAGAGCAGCTTCCTGTGTGCTCTCCAGGTCAGACACCCGACACCCCATATCCCTCAGGTCTTCCTTGATTTCAGAAAGATCCTTTTTTATAGGGGCTAGTGCTGAATGAAGCACTTCAAGAAGTGCAGCTTTAGTGAAGGATCTCCCCTGTCTGCGCGATTTGCAGGTAGAGGCATCAGAGACACTCCCGGCATCTGAATCCTCCTCCATGTCAGATAGCTGAGCCGGCGCCATCTTAGGTGTCCCAGCCGACCGGAGCTTCGGTTGTTTTCTTAGAAATTGGTCCATATCTGGCTGTCTGGACCGAACTGGAGTGGGATCTGCTGGATCCTTGGATCTATCTTTACCCACTTTGCCCATTAGAGCGGTGCTGTAAGCTGATTTTAGGGGTTAAAACACCGGCAAGGTTGAGGAGCTCAGAAACTAGCAGCCATTCAGCTACACAGCCAGGCTCCACCCCCATAGTAGTTATATTCTTGTACATAGGAGCAGTATTATAGTAGTTATATTCTTGTACATAGGAGGCAGTATTATAATAGTTATATTCTTGTACATAGGAGGCAGTATTATAGTAGTTATATTCTTGTACATAGGAGCAGTATTATAGTAGTTATATTCTTGTACATAGGAGCAGTATTATAGTAATTATATTCTTGTACAGGAGGCAGTATTATAGTAGTTATATTCTTGTACATAGGAGGCAGCATTATAGTAGTTATATTCTTGTACATAGGAGGCAGTATTATAGTAGTTATATTCTTGTACATAGGAGCAGTATTATAGTAGTTATATTCTTGTACATAGGAGCAGTATTATAGTAGTTATATTCTTGTACATAGGAGGCAGTATTATAGTAGTTATATTCTTGTACATAGGAGCAGTATTATAGTAGATATATTCTTGTACATAGGAGCAGTATTATAGTAGTTATATTCTTGTACATAGGAGCAGTATTATAGTAGTTATATTCTTGTACATAGGAGGCAGTATTATAGTAGTTATATTCTTGTACATAGGAGCAGTATTATAGTAGTTATATTCTTGTACATAGGAGGCAGTATTATAGTAGATATATTCTCGTACATAGAAGGCAGTATTATAGTAGTTATATTCTTGTACATAAGAGTCAGTATTATAGTAGTTATAATCTTGTAGATAGGAGCAGTATTATAGTAGTTATATTCTTGTACATAGGAGCAGTATTATAGTAGTTATATTCTTGTACATAGGAGCAGTATTATAGTAGTTATATTCTTGTACATAGGAGCAGTATTATAGTAGTTATATTCTTGTACATAGGAGCAGTATTATAGTAGATATATTCTTGTACATAGGAGCAGTATTATAGTAGTTATATTCTTGTACATAGGAGCAGTATTATAGTAGTTATATTCTTGTACATAGGAGCAGTATTATAGTAGTTCTATTCTTGTACATAGGATCAGTATTATAGTAGTTATATTCTTGTACATAGGAGCAGTATTATATTAGTTATATTCTTGTACATAGGAGCAGTATTATAGTAGTTATATTCTTGTACATAGGAGCAGTATTATAGTAGTTATATTCTTGTACATAGGAGCAGTATTATAGTAGTTCTATTCTTCTACATAGGATCAGTATTATAGTAGTTATATTCTTGTACATAAGAGTAGTATTATAGTAGTTTCATAGGAGCAGTATTATAGTAGTTATATTCTTGTACATAGGAGCAGTATTATAGTAGTTATACTCTTGTACATAGGAGCAGTATTATAGTAGTTATATTCTTGTACATAGGAGCAGTATTATAGTAGTTATATTCTTGTACATAGGAGCAGTATTATAGTAGTTATATTCTTGTACATAGGAGCAGTATTATAGTAGTTATATTCTTGTACATAGGAGCAGTATTATAGTAGTTATATTCGTGTACATAGGAGCAGTATTATAGTAGTTATATTCTTGTACATAGGAGCAGTATTATAGTAGTTATATTCTTGTACATAGGAGCAGTATTATACTAGTTATATTCTTGTACATAGGAGCAGTATTATAGTAGTTATATTCTTGTATATAGGAGCAGTATTATAGTAGTTATATTCTTGTACATAGGAGCAGTATTATAATAGTTATATTCTTGTATATAGGAGCAGTATTATAGCAGTTATATTCTTGTACATAGGAGCAGTATTATAGTAGTTATATTCTTGTACATAGGAGCAGTATTATAGTAGTTATATTCTTGTTGTCACAGCCACTAACTCTGGCTGTGACCTTCTGTCCTTGCTCGTTCGGCACTCCTCGCTGAAGTTTCGTTTCTGTGTGTTATTTGTGGTTCTGTATGGGTTAACTCCCCTGTGTTCCTATTAGGAGTTAATCCTCTCTGTTTGCTCCATGGGTGTGGCCTCTCTGCTGCACCCATGGAACCTGTATATAAGGCTGAGGTTTCCTCAGTTCTGGGTCAGCTCTCCTGGTGTGTGTTGTCTTGTCCTGCTCCTTGTTTGTATTCACTCTCCCATGCTGCTGACCCATGGGATCCGTGTCTGTCTGTCTGTGCTCTGTGAGTTCCCTACTTGTTCATTAACGTCCTCTTTCCTGTGTTTCTGTTATCTGTTCTGCCAGTTATGTTTGTTATGTTATATGTCTCTGTTCAGCAAGCCCTTGCTGCACCTTTCTTTGCAGCAGAGTGCCATGCGCAAGGCCATGCAGTTTACTACTGGTGGAGCAAGTCCTTCTCTGCTCATTGTCACTCCTGTTTCCTTGCTATGTTTTCCTGCTTGTGTTATTAGTTGCCCTGTTTTGTATTTGCCTGTCTGTTATGTTTGCCTATGTGCCGTCGGTACCTTCTGGTACCTGTTGTCCATTCGTTCTTGCTGTCACTGTCTAGTTCACGCTCCAGAGTGGACCCTGGCAACCTCCTGCAGCAAAGCCTAACCCTACCATCTGGGGCCCTAGTGAATACCAGGAGTTGCTTAGTCACGCCCCTCTGGAGTATTACTAGACAGTGGCGCAGTGGGGGTTTTCTCCCACTGTGCTGACGGTACATAGAGCTCATGTTTTGTCTGTGCTGCCTTCCCTGTTTTTTTTTTGTGCAATAAACTCTTGTGTGTCTGTACCTGATTTCCGTTTGTTTATTGCTTGATGACGCGGTGGTCTCTCCTGGGACCTCCAACTCGTGACACTTGTACATAGGAGCAGTATTATAGTAGCTATATTCTTGTACATAGGAGCAGTATTATAGTAGTTATATTCTTGTACATAGGAGCAGTATTATAGTAGTTATATTCTTGTACATAGGAGCAGTATTATAGTAGTTATATTCTTGTACATAGGAGGCAGTATTATAGTACTTATATTCTTGTACATAGGAGCAGTATTATAACAGTTATATTCTTGTACATAGGAGCAGTATTATAGTAGTTATATTCTTGTACATAGGAGCAGTTTTATAGTAGCTATATTCTTGTACATAGGAGCAGTATTATAGTAGTTATATTCTTGTACATAGGAGGCAGTATTATAGTAGTTATATTCTTGTACATAGGGAGCAGTATTATAGTAGTTATATTCTTGTATATAGGGGCAGTATTATAGTAGTTATATTCGTGTACATAGGAGCAGTATTATAGTAGTTATATTCTTGTACATAGGGGCAGTATTATAGTAGTTATATTCTTGTACATAGGGGCAGTATTATAGTAGTTATATTCTTGTACATAGGAGGAGGATATATGCAACTCATAATGCAACCCCAATTTGTCCTATGGCTGTCCTTCTAAACTACTAAGTCTTGGGTGCAACACAGGAGTGTGACACATGTAACGCACAAAATCACAGTGTAGATGTATCCATATTGCAGAAGCTTTTAGTGACCAGTATCCCAGTATTGCCATCATGATGTCACGATCTTTGATTAGGGCACATTGACTCTTGTATGGGCGGCTTCATGTTTGTGCTCAGCAGAATTTGACAGTCATTCAATACAGCAATTTGATCCGTCGATGCCGCCGTGCATTATGGGGTACTAAAAGAACAGTTAGTAATCTAGAGTAATTAGTTACCTCAGTTTACTACATCCTGAAAATAGTTTGCTTGTTCGTGATTCTCGCCGCTGCTGCCGTTATATAAATGGTGGTTACTGTTGGGAACAATTCACTTCGTGTATGAATTAAATACTGGTGGCTTATTGCTAATGTGAATAGGTTTATAACCTGCCTGTAAGACATGGAGGCAGCTGCTCACTCTATATACAAACATCTGGTGATCCCAGCAAAGCCGATCATTCCATTTAATAGATGGGAAATGGTTGATGGATTGGAGCCAAGCGAGGAATTAAACAATCAGACGCAAAAGGAACAAACATTTATAGGTTTTATAGATGGAGGAATAGAATATATGAGGCCTCATGCACACGACCGTTGTTGTGGTCTGCATCCGAGCCGGCTCGCAGGTGGACCCATTCACTTCAATGGGGTCGCAAAAGATGTGGACAGCACTCCGTGTGCTGTCCGAAACGGTTGCTCCGTCTCGTGGCCCCGCAAAAAAAAATAGCATGTCCTATTCTTGTCCGTTTTGCGGACAAGAATTGTCATTTCTACAATGGGTCGCCCGTTCCGTTCCGCAAATTGCGGAAGGCACACGGGCGGCTTCCGTTTTTTGCGGATCCGCGTTTTGCGAACCACAAAAAATGTCACAGTCGTGTGCATGAGGCCTAACAGTGAGTAGACGGCCTGTATAATGTAGGTAGAATATGGCAGTGACTGCTCTTCAGTTTCCGATATGGTTAGACTACTTTCACAGTAGCGCTAATGTTTTCCGGTATTGAGATCCGTCATAGGGTCTCAATACCGGAAAAAAAACGCTTCCATTTTGTCCCAATTCATTGTCAATGGGGACAAAACGTAAGTGAACAGAATAGAATGCATTCCGTTCCGTTCTCATACCGGAGTGCTGCAGTTTTCTTTCCTACCTGGGATACGGAGCAAGACTGATCACTCATGACCCACAATGCAAGTCAATGGGGACGTTTAACTCTGACACAATCGGAGACAATAGAAAACGGATCCGTCCCTCACTGACTTTCAATGGAGTTCATGATGGATCTGTCTTGGCCATGTTACAGATAATACAACCGGATCCGTTCATAACGGATGCAGATGGTTGTGTTATCAGTAACGGAAGCGTTTTTGCTGAACCCTGCCGTAAAACCTTAAAAATCGGATCCAGTCGTGTGAGATGATTGTGCGATGCCTCCTGATTGTCGACGTGTCAGTTATCACCACTTGTCATAGACTGAGAGGGTCAGAATCCTTGACCTGAGAGACCTTCATCGCTACGCACCTAGGCTGAGATGTAAGCATTGTTCAAGGAGAACGTATGCACAGATGGATCGTCCAAAGAATGGTGCATATTGATCCATTCTGTACTGTAAGTGAAATTGTCACAACCCAATGCATGACATTAGGCTACGAGCCAGGCGTCCAGCTAAAAGTGTTCCATTGACCTCACGCCACTGCTCTCAAAGACTATCATGGTGCACAGCAAGCCGACAATGTAGGCTGAAATGGAGGTCTCGGACACAATGATGGACCATGTGGGCAATACCATGAAGAGGCGTTCACAAGAGAAAGTCACACCAGTCCTAATCCTGGGATTATCGTGTGGGATGGCATAATGTAGGTAGCTGGACCCCTCTAGTCTTCATTTCAGGTCACTAACAGATCAACGTTACATATACTTGGTCATGGAACCAGTGGTCCCACCATTTCTCCAAAGTGTCCCAAGAGACACTTTTCAGCAGGAAAATGCCAGGCCACATGTTGCTGTGCTACTGTGAGCAGCCTGCACGGCCTAAACGTGCTACCATGGCCTGCAGCATCTCCAGACATCTGGGATGTCATTGGACAGCAATTGAAAACGGAGCTGCAAGCAGCAGATCTTGATGATTTGCGTGCCCAAGAGCATTCAGTGTCGAAGAACATTCCTCAGATAACCATTAATAACCTCGTGGAGATGGCGCTCATACTCCATACATACTGAAAAAATTTAGATATTTTTTAAATTTAGTTTCCATTTTTGTATCATTTGCATGTCATTAACATGTCTATCGATCCTGTGATATGTAGTTAGAATAGAATATCTTTTTCTACATTAGCAGTGGTAGGTTACTATTTGTTATTCTGTATTAGTAGTTAACAGTATACAGTCTATTTGATTCACATACAAAGGCTTTGTGGGGGTTTTTTTGTTGCAAAATTTAGCGCAAATGCATTTTGCATTAGAAGTTGGGAACTTTTTATGCACTCAAGAAGTGGTCAGAGCTTAGCATGATGAGTGCTGGTGGGAGGGGGGGTCATCAAAGACCATACATTTAATATAATTTATGCCAGAAAACTGGTTAGATAGCAATTTAGACCCATGTCATCTCCTAGTCGGATTAGGTTTCCATTTCAGGCGCACAGATCTGACCACGGCGACAGGGGGCCTGTGCATCTTAAAACATTGGTGGCATCTTACGCCAGTGGACTTTATATGAAGTCTGTCTTTAGTAGCGGTAGGTTCCTATGTCATATAACGTATTAGCAGTGAGTAGTAGTAACAGCATACAACCCTCGGACGCCAGAAAACTGGTGCAAAAAGTTGAGAAATGGCGGTTTGCTACTTTTTAAATGCTTAGATTGTAAGCTCTGCTGGGGACGGTGAGTGATGACAATGTCTGTAAAGTCTCGCGGAATATGTTGGTGCCGTATAAATATGTAATAAATAAACAAAAATATTTTGGGCAAACAGAGTTTTTACAGCGTCCTCAGCACTTTCCGGTGTGGGCAGGGCCAGGAGCCCCAGCAGATTTATCATCATTTACGCCAGTTTTCTGTTGCGCACGATGGCGGAAATCTACGCCTTATCATAAATGAAGCGCATCCTCCGGCAGCACAGGAGAAAACGCTGGCCTATGATAAATCTCTTCCTATGTTAGTAGAGGCTGATCAGTCACATGATGCGGATGGAACGCGCCCCGTGCATTTCAGCGCTCCACAGCTCCGGTACAGATGTAGTAATGCTAGCGCTCAGGTCTAGAACTGCTTCATCCGTATTCTGTCTCCGGCTGCAGAGGACAAGCGATCCGCTATCCATTTATCGCGCACTTAAAGTTGAAATCATTTGACTTTTTTTTTACTTTTGTCAAAACACGTAACTTCTGCTTTAGTGAGCGCCGCTCTGCACGGATGTCACGGAGCGCGGGCCCCGGGGGGCGCTGTCTAACATCACGCCTCTATTAATGTTAGATCGGCAGCATCTGACAAATAAAGAATAGCACAGCACAAAAAAAAAAAAAAACTTTTTTCCCATATGATGATTTGAAAATAAATAAATAACAAAATTAAAATTCTAAATTTTGATTCAATAACGGGATGACAACCAATATGAACAGACGAAACAGTGCCTAACAGACATTCAAGAGCAGTTACTGCATACAAGACAGGTTTTTTATTTCTGCACTGTTTACATCCAGAGCTGCAGCCTGCAGCTCCTTACTACAGCTCTGGTTGTGACCAGAGTATAAGATCAGTACATGATAAGTAATGCAATGTATTTACAATATTATTCAACACTTTATATAGATTTTAATTTGAAATAAAGGTCAAAATTAGAGCAGCGCTAAAAAGTTTGTGCTTTTAAAGAGACAGTAGCGCTATATCATTCAGATAAATAGGTCTCACTGCTGGAGGGGTTTCTCTGATTAACCCATTATCTGTTGGCATGTCTATAGATGGCTTCCACAGGACATCTTCAAATACACATGCAGTAGAGCTGAGTTTGTCATTTGCAATATCGCGGACTACATGTAAACCTGTAGACTTATGTTAACGCAAAAATCACAACAAAAATAATGATGCATAAAAGAAACAGTTCAGCGCCTATTCAGCTCTGCTACATCTGTAAGCAATTCATTTTCAATCTAGAAGCGGTCTCAGGGCTGTAAACGTCTCCTCAGCGGCATGTTTCATGTCTGGGAACTGGGGCCGCGCACGATCCTGTCCAATATCTGTCACTAGAGCCGGTTATTGGCGACAATATAAATGACGCTCAATGTTTAAGCTCTTTCGGCGTCTCAGATGCACGCAACGGAACGCTGATCATTGCCGCATTATTTACGCACACGGAGTCCTTGCGAGCACTTATCCGAGCGTACAGACAGCCATGTATAGATTAACCGCCATGGTGGATGATAGCGAGGAGTCATAGGGCAGCAAAGCTGAGCTTCTCCTTTAACTCTTCAGGGCCCTGTTACTTGTGAGTGGTGATAACTGGCAGAATTAGGCCTCGCTCACATTTCCGTTGTTCACTGACCTGTGCCGTCCACATTTTCCACGGACAGCACACATACCCATTGATTTAAATGTGTCTGTTCACATTTCAGTATTTTTTGACATGCACTGCTGTGATCCGTGTTGCGTCCGTTTTTCACTGAAGACTAATAGGAGATTATTTGGAAATAAATTTTCAGCTGAACAACGTCAGAGAATTACGGATAAGACACACACGAACCAACCACAGATCCTTCACAGATGAAACACGTATGCTTTTTGCATGCAGGTTGTCAAAGGTTAATTGGATCCCCGCGCTGATAAAGACACTTCTTACAAAATTGCCGCTAGTGTATGGATGATGAAAAACACTTTCTCTTATGTGGTCAAAATTGGTATATTGTAGGTCCTCACCTCTGTCTAAATCCCCGAAGATCGTTGGTGGTTTAGTGCAGGTGATCTTGTTACTGCTTCCCGAGTGTTGGTGGTAAAGCACTTGGTCTTCTCGCTTCCCCTCTCCTGCGCGCGCCGCCCCGTCCGGCAGCTGGCGCGCGCACGGGGAAGTAGACAGGAGTTAATGCGAGAACGTTCTTGTGTGACGTCACACTTGCAGGTAGGGAAAAACAACCTTCCGACGCGTTTCGGAACATGCGCGTTCCTTCGTCAGGGATAGGTAGATGTGTTAGTTCCATGTGGGTTAACCATTTACCTGCCTTTTGCTGTTCCCACCAGTCATTTTTAGTCTTTATTATTCTGAAAGCAGTTTTTAGCAGTCCATGCAGCAACTTTTTTATGGGTAAACTCTTCCCATATATTTTATTTTATTAGAAAGCAGATAATTATTGAAAAGCGAATAATTCAATTTCTTGATTTAAGCCTCTAGGTGCCCGACTATTAAGTGTGTAAATCCACCTGCTTTCACACCGTGACATTTGTTTTATGTAGTCGCCACCGCTCACGTCTATTTTTACTTTCTCAATCCCTCCAAATAGTGAACCTAAAAATTGTCCTCCGTGATGTTTCATATAGCGGCGGGATAGGGGATGGCCGTCATATTTTTTCTGCATATTTTTTATATGTTCTCTTATTCTTATTTTTAGAGCTCTTTTGGCATTTTATGAAATATATTACTCCTTTTGTATTACAGGTGATATGTTCCTCAATTTTATATACGTGCGCTTTTTGTTACGGACGTGACACTGACACAGAAATGTGAACGAGGCCTTAGGATAAAACTGTTGATTTTCCTACATGATGAGTTGTACCTGGTGACAAAGCGAACTTTACAAAATCAGCTCTGCTACATTTGACCTTTAATTAACTTGTAAACTCAGTTTTGCTGTTTCTACCATCTGACAAACTAATGTCTGCTACATCTAATACATTTTCCCTACTGGATCTGTCGATTTTCCACTACACCCATGACCCCATAATTTTGTTAAATTCTAACAGAAGCAATTAAAAAAAATGCAGAATGTGTTTAGACCTCACTGATGAAATATATAAATTGTATCCAAATAATATAAGTAACATAATACCATTGTGATAACTCCAGCCACCACTAGGGGGAGCTAATTGTATATGCACGCATACCGTAAGCTCCCCCTAGTGGTGACTGCAGATCATTTTTATTAACGTTTTGGGATTTGAAGCTCTGACTTTTGGGCAAAAATCGCATGAAGTCCTTTTACTTGTTTTCTAATCATAGCAATTTTCTCCAAAGGTGCGCAAGTTGTCACCAAAACCTTGGTCAGATCACGCTTGGTTTATGACAGTTTGGTATTGCTTTATGTTCACACATTTTCCATCCATATTTGCATGTGGTACATCTGTAGAAAGTTACAAAAGCAACAAAGTGGAGGAGATTTTAGCAGCTGTAAAGAATTTCTAGCATCCCTATAAGCTTGTAGAAAGTGCCATGAATTTCCAGCCGGGGCAAACACACATCATGGGGCCCCAAAGCAAGTTCTGACAAATTCTTGTTAAAAATGGCGCACAGTCTAAATGCATTTACACCAGAAAACTGCAGTGACAAACCTTCCTCGTACAGATATCTCCTGCTTCCCTTCAGTGCATGATAGGACTGTCTGCCTGCAGCCACCACTAGGGGGAGCTCAGGGCCAAGAAATGTATCCAGTGACTATTCAACTAAATGGAACCATTAACCCCTTAAGGACTCGGCCCTATTTCACCTTAAGGACTTTGCCATTTTTTGCAAATCTGACCAGTGTCACTTTAAGTGCTGATAACTTTAAAACGCTTTGACTTATCCAGGCCATTCTGAGATTGTTTTTTCGTCACATATTGTACTTCATGACACTGGTAAAATGAAGTAAAAAAATATCATTTTTATTTATAAAAAAAATACCAAATTTACCAAAAATTAGTAAAAAATTGCAAATTTCCAAGTTTCAATTTCTCTACTTCTATAATACATAGTAATACCTCCATGTTTGGATCATTTTGGGAATGATATTTTATTTTTTGGGGATGTTACAAGGCTTAGAAGTTTAGAAGCAAATCTTGAAATTATTCAGAAATTTTCAAAAACCCAATTTTTAGGGACCAGTTCAGATCTGAAATCACTTTGCGAGGCTTAAATAATAGAAACCACCCAAATTCTATAAACTGCACCCCTCAAGGTATTCAAAACTGATTTTACAAACGTCGTTAACCCTTTAGTTGTTCCACAAGAATTAATAGAAAATAGAGATACAATTTCAAAATTTCACTTTTTTGGCAGATTTTCCATTTTAATATTTTTTTTACTTTTACAAAGCAAGGGTTAACAGCCAAACCAAACTCAATATTTATGTCCCTGATTCTGTAGTTTACAGAAACACCCCATATGTGGCCGTAAACTGCTGTACTGGCACACAGCAGGGCGTAGAGGGAAAGGTGCGCCATACGGTTTTTGGAAGGCAGATTTTGCTGGACTGTTTTTTTTTTACACCATGTCCCATTTGAAGCCCCCCTGATGCAACCCTAGAGTAGAAACTCCATAAAAGTGACCCCATCTAAGAAACTACACCCCTCAAATTATTCAAAACAGATTTTACAAACGTCGTTAACCCTTTAGGTGTTCCACAAGAGTTATTGGCAAATGGAGATGAGATTTCAGAATTAAAAATTTTTGGCAAATTTTCCATTTTAATCCATTTTTCCCAGTTACAAAGCAAGGGTTAACAGCCAAACAAAACTCAATATTTATGGCAGTGATTCTGTAGTTTACAGAAACACCCCATATGTGGTCGTAAACTGCTGTACGGGCACACGGCAGGGCGCAGAAGGAAAGGAATGCCATACGGTTTTTGGAAGGCAGGTTTTGCTGGACTGTTTTTTTTTTACACCATGTCCCATTTGAAGCCCCCCTGATGCACCCCTAGAGTAGAAACTCCAAAAAAGTGGCCCAATTTTAGAAACTACGGGATAGGGTGGCAGTATTGTTGGTACTAGTTTAGGGTACATATGATTTTTGGTTGCTCTATATTACACAAGATAACAAGAAATAGCTGTTTTGGCACTGTTTTTATTTATTGTTATTTACAACATTCATCTGACAGGTTAGATCATGTGATATTTTTATAGACCAGGTTGTCACGGATGCGGCGATACCCAATATGTATACATTTATTTTATTTATGTAAGTTTTATACAATGATTTATTTTTTGAAGCAAAAAAAATAATGTTTTAGTGTTTCCATAGTCTGAGAGCCATAATTTTTCAATTTTTGGGCGATTACGGGTATGATTTTTGCGGGATGAGATGACGGTTTTATTGGCACTATTTTGGGGTGCGTGTGACTTTTTGATCGCTTGCTATTACACTTTTTGTGATGTAAGGTGACAAAAAATGGTTTATTTAGCACAGTTTTTATTTTAAATTTTTTACGGTGTTCATCTGAGGGGTTAGGTCATGTGATATTTTTATAGAGCCGATCGATACGGACGCGGGGATACCTAATATGTATACTTTTTTTTTATTTATGTAAGTTTTACACAATGATTTCATTTTTGAAGCAAAAAAAATCATGTTTTAGTGTTTCCATATTCTGAGAGCCAGAGTTTTTTCAATTTTTGGGCGATTATCTTAGGTAGGGTCTCATTTTTTGCGGGATGAGATGATGGTTTGATTGGCACTATGTTGGGGTGCATATGACTTTTTGATCGCTTGCTATTACACTTTTTGTGATGTAAGGTGACAAAAGATGGTTTATTTAGGAGAGTTTTTATTTTTTATTTTTTACGGTGTTCATCTGAAGGGGTTAGGTCATGTGATATTTTTATAGCGCCGGTTGATACGAACACGGCGATACCAAATATGTATACTTTTTTTTTTATTTATGTACGTTTTATACAATAACAGCTTTTAAAAAAAAAAAAAGATGTTTTAGTGTCTCCATATTCTGAGCCATAGTTTTTTTCTTTTTTGGGCGATTATCTCAGTTAGTGGCTAATTTTTTGCGGGATGAGGTGACGGTTAGATTGGTACTATTTTGGTGGGCAAACGCCTTGCTGTTGTACTTTTTGTGATGTAAGGTGACAAAAAAATTGTTTATTTAGCACAGTTTTTATTTTTTATTTTTTTACGGTGTTCATCTGAGGGGTTAGGTCATGTGATATGTTTATATAGCCGGTCGATACAGACGCGGTGATACCTAATATGTATACTTTTTTTCCCCCCCTATTTTTTACCATTTTTTTTTTTACTTTATTTGGGGAAAATGACGTTTTTGTTTATTTTTACTTGAAACTTTTAATTTTTGGGGGGGAAAACTTTATTTTTAAAACTTTTTTTTTCACTTTATTTTTTGTCCCACTTTGGGACTTGAACTTTTGGGGGTCTAATCCTTAAGGTCTCGGGAACCATGCCGTACCGGTACGTCATGGGTCTCTAAGGGGTTAAAATCTCTTTCTGCTGAGCGCCATCTAGGGGTTGCTGCAAGAAAATACAGTGGATTTATGCCAGAAAGCTGAAGAAGGAGTTCAGCTCTGGGTACCACAGCAGTTGCGTGGTTTGCCTCCATGGTCAATACACCACTGAATTCAAGCCTTTTGGGTGTGCAGATGTATAGGCCTATACAGAGTGTGTTAGACATGTAGAGAGCTTGCATCGGCTCTGCTCTGTATTTGCAGCTTGTGGAGTACAGATCCATAGAAGGTATATAGGACCGTACAGCATGCTGCTGGAGCAGAGCAAAACCGATGCAAGCAGAAGGTGCAGAGAGCTCTGAGAAGCATCGCTGCCCCTTCCGTCCATTTAGGTAACCTTTAAATGGACATTGGCGCCATTATGCAGACAGAAGTCAAAGGAGAATTGTCTTGACCTCTGTTTGGCAGTATCCGACGTGGTTTCTATTTCTTACGGCATGGGATAGCGCAGCACACTGCCTTCTTCCATATAGAGGCTTCCAGTAAAAAAATAAAAAGCCTACACCATGCGGGATAGGATTTTTTACATAGACGTCTATGGGTGACCGATATCATATCCGTTACATGTGCTCTGAGGTTTCCACTGGCAAATCCTCCAAATTACAGAAATGATAAGAAAAATAAATAAATAAATAATGTAACAAATGTAAGGAAATTACAAAAAAAAAAAAAGTAAGAATTTGAAAGAAATGAAACAAATGTTCTCAGAGGGGATGAAGTGCTCAAGCGCGTCCTGCCCGTCCCCTTCATCATATGATCCGTCTCCCCCTTCAGGGGGCAACAAAAAATTATGTCACTGGGAGCGAGGTGCTTTCTACAGAAAGAGGAAACGTTTCCTGAATTCAGGGCTTTGTAAGAATCAATGGCTCATTAATTAGCAGCAAGAGATAAATGAGGCTTTTGTTAATGACTCGTTATATAGATCAGCAGAAAGTTCTGCAGCCGCTGATGGGCGTCACGGGTTATATGGAGTATAACACAGGTCTTTGCATCTTGTATGTAAGGAGAACACATGTTACTGTATATGGGGCCGGTGGGGGGGGGGGGCTGAAGGGGCAACTCCAAAATGAAATGAAATATCACCCATAGAGGGCACCAAACATAGTGTGACACTTCAGGATATGTGGGAAGAAAGGGATACAAATGAGTTCTTAGAAAGCTCTGCCTCTGATGCCCCCAGATGTAAGGCAGCTATCCTATAAGTCAGTGTTCAACCCTTTAACTAGGCCTTGAGACATGACTTAGATAATAAATAAGCCAGCATCTCATCCGCAGACGGCTGTTTCGGGGTGTTTCCCAAATTCCAGAGGAGCATGCAAGGAGAGATAGTACCCACCAAATCCTGACTCTCACCCAGTTGAGCCAGTCCTCTCTGCTCTGCCCTGATGGCAATCATTCCGAAACAGCTGTCTGCAGATGAGGTGCTGGCTTACTTAATATCCTAGTCATGTCTCAAGGCTGATTTAAAGGGTTGAACATAGGATAGCTCCCATACGTCTGGTGGCATTAGAGAGTTCATTTGCATCCTTTCTTTCCAGAATTCCAGAGGAGCATGTATGGCCCATATAAGTCTCCTCATGACGTTTAAGGTGCTTTCTGCAAGGAGAGATATTACCACTCACACTTCAAGATATCCAACGTAAGATGCTATTCTGGAGGTACATCAAACAGAGAGTCCCCATAACACAGAAGGTCTCTTCCCGCATTGGCTAGGAGAATCTTACATTGCACCAAGCTGTACCCCAATAATATTAATGTAAGGTTTCCAAAAACCAAGACCAGATTGTCCCCCCCTAAATAACCCTGGGCAATACATAATGTGGGGGCCGAACAGCACTGAGTGTGGGACCAGAGTACAGGGTCAGGACAAGTAGCGCCTCCTTTAGTAACGACAGGGGACAGCAGAGGTCACATATTTCTAAGGCCTACCCGAGGGGGACTGCATGTGGTTGGGGATTTGAGGAGAAAGTCTACAGTTCCTAATGCTGATGATGCTAATATTAGGGAAGGGTGTTGACCTTGTAACCTGCAGTAAGTACGTCGCCCCAAACCCCAGTCCATAATATACAGTAAAACCAGTAGGGACAAGATCCAGTATACAGTGGATGTCACTGACTCCCCCATTACTATCAGAGCCGCCATGCAGTTGACCATGACATGACTGTGCAGAGTCTCTGCTTCTTTAGAATTGGGTGATGTGGGAGTAGTTCTGAATTCTACAGCAGCATTTCCTGCATTAATCTGCGGCTGATAACTGACGGATATTGGCAGGAAAGGATTATCCCAGGAGCGATCGATCACCAGGAATAGATTCAGATAGAGATCACCGTTCATCTGCAAGACTCATAGGAGCTTAATGGAAGGGGGCGATCCGGACGAGAGACCTGGAGACAAATGGTGGAGAGCAAAGAAAGGACAAGTATCTGTGTATCTATCTATCTATCTATCTATCTATCTAATCTGTCTATGCATAGGGCCATATGAGAGCCATTAAAATGGCGTATTTCACCCAGAGGAAGATGGGTGAGAAGAAGAAAGGCTGAGAAAACAGTGTTTTTCCTCTGTGTGTATCACTGTATCAGCCAGGCTGGTAATGAAGGTAATTATCAGCCGGCTGAGGAGCTCAGGTAAAGGTGGGCCGGGCTCCTCAATCAGGGCTCCCCATCAGGGGAAGGAACAGGCTGCGCCAAGACCTGTTAGAGCCGGGACCCTCTGATCCCGTGTAGGGTAAGCACTGAGTTGTGTTTTGGGGAGCTGGGTGGTAGACCCAGATCCCAATAGAGAGGGGAAAATACTGTGTAGTCAGTGGCCGGACGGCCGAGGCTTTGTGTTTATGGTTTATGTTTTTATTACTGCTGCAAAAGTCACAATAAAGCTGGTTTTGGCCA
Organism: Bufo bufo; assembly: GCF_905171765.1. Lineage (NCBI taxonomy): Eukaryota > Metazoa > Chordata > Amphibia > Anura > Bufonidae > Bufo > Bufo bufo. The sequence goes on along the minus strand of NC_053395.1, from coordinate 226,869,534 downwards.
GTTTGCACCCAAATCTGCAGTGTTGGAGCGGCTTCTTGAACAGTGCCAACTGTCTAAGCTGAGAAGATGGCGATCCTGGAGAGCTAAGTGACCCCAAGTTGTCACACTATCTATCTATCTATCTATCTATCTATCTATCTATCTATCTATCTAACATCTATCTATTATCTATCATCTATCTATCTATCTATCTATTATCTATCTATCTATCTATCTATCTATCTATCTATTATCTATCTATTATCTATCATCTATCTATCTATCTATCTATCTATCTATCTATCTTCTATCTATCTATCTATCTATCTATTATCTATCTATTATCTATCATCTATCCATCTACTGTTGAGCGAATTGATTTTGATCCGAATTTCATGAAACATTTAATTTGCCACAAACTCCAATTTCCTAACGATTCGTGGTAATGAATCAATTTTTCCTGAAATGGCAGTAAAAAAATATACCCGCAACGGCCTCTCCACAAGCAAATGGATGAGGTGAGTTTGTTTTATTTATTTTTTATCCCTGATTAACTATCAATATTAATGTCAAATGCCGCGATCAGCAATAAATGCGGCATCTGAGGGGTTTAATGATGGGGAACAACGCAATCGCCGCTCCCCGTCATTGCACCCGCTACATACAATAGAATGCTATTTGTGACAAAGTAACTAATAATGAATAAAAATTTCTTTGTAAAAGTCGGCGAAGCAGCCAAATTGAATTTTTGATAACTTCGCTCATCTCTACATCCATCCAGCTGTCTATACATCTATCTAAGCTCCAGTTTGGGGTCTATTCTTGCACTTTTAATCGTTCATTCTATCCTTCTGTCTTTCCAGCAGAGATTTCCCATCCTCCTTCTGACTGTATTTTGTCAATGAACATAACATTTTGTCTCCTTGGTTTAGAAATATCTAATGAATAATGTAGAACATTCCTCCGTGCTCTATTAACAGTATTATAATTATTGGTCTGGATTCACCATCTGTTCCACCAGCAAAACCCCGACTGCATCATCTCTCCACCAGACACAAACATCTCCTGGTTACCTCAGCTGACTTCTGACCTACTACTGATCTGTACCATGCTATCTACCTTGACCTCAGCTTTTTTTATTGCTCCATATAATCTCCACCTACTATGACCTCAACCTTGCATAGACCCTACAGTACTTCCATTTGCCCTGACCTCAGAATATCCATCAACCCCATAGAACTTTCACCTCCACTAAACACTGTCCTTATCAAAACTCCACCTGCCCTGACCTCAGCCTGTGCTTGGATACTATAGAACTTCCACCTGCCCTGACCTCAGCCTGTGCTTGGATCCTATAGAACTTCCACCTGCCCTGACCTCAGCCTGTGCTTGGATCCTATAGAACTTCCACCTGCCCTGACCTCAGCCTGTGCATGGATCCTATAGAACTTCCACCTGCCCTGACCTCCGCCTGTGCATGGACCCTATAGAACTTCCACCTGCCCTGACCTCAGCCTGTGCATAGATCCTACATTACGTCTGCTCTCCCTGACCTCAGCCTGTGCACTTTCCCTATCAAACCTCCATCTGCCCTGACCTCAGCCTGTGCATGGACCCTATAGAACTTCCACCTACCCTGACCTCAGTCTGTGCATGAACCCTATAGAACTTCCACCTGCCCTGACCTCAGCTTGTGCATAGGCCCTATAGAACTTCTACCTGCCCTGACCTCAGCCTGTGCATGGACCTTACAGTACTTCTACTGGCCCCGACCTCAGCCTGTGCACTTTCCCTATCAAAACTCCATCTGCCCTGACCTCAGCCTGTGCATGGACCCTATAGAACTTCCACCTGCGCTGACCTTAGTCTGTGCATGGACCCTATAGAACTTCCACCTGCCCTGACCTCAGCCTGTGCATGGACCCTACAGTACTTCTACTGGCCCTGACCTCAGCCTGTGCACTTTCCCTATCAAAACTCCACCTGCCCTGACCTCAGCCTGTACATGGACCCGATAGAACTTCCACCTGCCTTGACCTCAGCCTGTGCAAGGACCCTATAGAACTTCCACCTGCCCTGTCCTTAGCCTGTGCATGGACCCTATAGAACTTCCTACAGTTTTATAATGCAGTCAGAACTTATCTCATCCTGGATCTCTTCTGTTGAGCTTCCAGTTCAGTACAAGAGTTCCACAATCAGATAGACGACATATCCTTAATATTGTTAGGCAAGCAAAGCAGGAAAGGGAGGTGGATGTTATTGTCCATCTTGGGAAAAATGATCTGGCTTGCAATGAGGTTTCAAAGGTGAAGGAAGCTTTTCACACATTTGGAAATGATATACGGGAGGTTGCATCAACTGTTTCATCCTCTGCAGTTTTGCCTGTGCATAACCTTCAGCATGACAGGAAGATGTGCATTAAGGAATTCAATGTTTAGCTTGGTGAATGGTGTCTGAACCAAGGGTTTGGCTTTGTGTCTCATGTTAGCTCTCGTTGGAATGGAAAAGAACTGTACAAGAAAGATGGTTTGCATCTTTCTCTCAAGGGAACAAATGTCCTCAGTGAACAGTTCAAAGTATTTGCTAAGGAGCATTTAAACTAGGAAAGGGGGGCAAAAGGGTGATAATCCAGCAGTCCGACTGCCCCCCGGAACAATGCCAGAAGATGCTAGTAGCACAGAGGTTAAGAAATGACAAGCTCAGAGTCTTGTCTACAAATGCTCGCAGTTTAGGGAATAAGATGAACTTGAGTCTCTAATGGCATCTGGGAATATAGATTTAGTGGCTGTTACTGAGACATGGTTCAATGGGAGTAATGACTGGGATATAACAATACCAGGGTTCTCTCTATATAGGAAAGACCGAGAAGGCAAGAAAGGGTGAGGGGTGGCCCTGTATGTGAAAGATAGCATAAAATCAAATTTAATACAAGTTAGCAAGACCAATTTAGAGTCAGTTTGGGTTACCTTGCAGCTTGATAATCATAAGGTAACTCGTGTAGGTGTGATATATAGACCACCTAGCCATATCAAAGAATTTGATGATCTACTAGTTGAGGAAATAGCTAAAATGACATTTAAGGGGGAAGTTATCATTATGGGAGACTTTAATCTTCCTGATGTAAACTGGAAAACCAAAATAGCTAGTTCTGCCAGGAGTACAGATATTCTAAATTCCCTACTGGGATTATCTCTACAGCAAGTAGTGGAGGAGCCAACCCGGAAGGAGGCCATTTTAGATTTAGTATTCACAAATGGGAATTTGGTATCTGATATTACTGTAGGGGAAAGCTTGGGATCTAGTGATCACCAGTCAGTGTGGTTTACTATAAGTAAGTCACACTACACAAAAACAAAAGTTTTAGATTTTAGAAAAACTGACTTTTCTAAAATTAGATTAGTGGTATATGAGTCACTATCAGATTGGAACAGTTTCAATGGAGTCCAGGAGAAATGGGACTACTTAAAAGTGGCACTATTGAAGCCAACAGATAATTGCATTAGGCTTGTCAGTAAAAGCAAAAAAAAAAGGAAGAGACCACTGTGGTACTCAGCAGAAGTAGCCAAAATCATTAAAAACAAAAAGATAGCATTTAGTAATTATAAAAAAAAAAAAACGAGGATGACAGACAAAATTATAAGATTAGGCAGAGAGAGGCCAAGCAAGTTATAAGAGCTTCTAAAGCACAGGCAGAAGAGAAATTAACTCAGTCAGTGAAAAAAGGCGATAAGACATTCTTCAGATACATAAATGAAAAAAGGAAACTAAAGCAAGGAATTACCAAATTAAAAACAAAAGAAGGAAGGTATATGGAAGAAGATAAAGAACTAGCTGACTGCCTCAATGAATACTTCTGTTCAGTTTTTACAAAGGAAAATGAAGGAAAAGGACCTCAGGAAGGAAGACTAATGAATCTTTTGATGTATGTGTCTTTACAGAGGAAGAGGTTCTAAGTCAGCTGTCTAAAATTAATACAAATAAGTCACAGGGGCCTGATGGGAAACACCCAAAGCTATTAGAAGAGCTCAGCGGTGAACTAGCAAAACCATTAACAGATTTATTTAACCAATCACTGGTAACAGGAGTCGTCCCAGAAGATTGGAAATTAGCAAATGTTATGCTCATTCACATGAAAGGTAGTAGGGAGGAATCTGGCAACTATAGGCCAGTAAGCCTGACATCAATAGTGGGGAAGTTAATGGAAACCATACTTAAGTAGAGGATTGTGGAACATTTAAAATCCCATGGATTGAAAGATGAAAAACAGCATGGGTTTACTTAAGGGAGATCATGTCAAACTAATCTTATAGATTTTTTTGATTGGGTGTCTAAAATAATAGATGGCGGAGGTGCAGTAGACATCGCTTATCTAGACTTTAGTAAGGCTTTTGATACTGTCCCACATAGAAGGCTTATCAATAAACTGCAGTCATTGGGCTTGGACTCCCATATTGTTGAATGGATTAGGCAGTGGCTGAGGGACAGACAACAGAGGGTTGTAGTCAATGGAGTATATTCAGACCATGGTCTTGTTACCAGTGGGGTACCTCAGGGATCTGTTCTGGGACCCATATTGTTTAATATCTTTATCAGCGAAATTGCAGAAGGCCTTGTTGGTAAAGTGGGTCTTTTTGCTGATGACACAAAGATTTGTAACAGGGTTGATGTTCCTGGAGGGATACACCAAATGGAAAAGGATTTAGGAAAACTAGAGGAATGGTCAAAGATCTGGCAACTAAAATTTAATGTTGATAAGTGCAAGATAATGCACCTGGGGCGTAAAAACCCAAGAGCAGAATATAAAATCAGTGATACAGTCCTAACCTCAGTATCTGAGGAAAGGGATTTAGGGGTCATTATTTCAGAAGACTTAAAGGTAGGCAGACAATGTCATAGAGCAGCAGGAGATGCTAGCAGAATGCTGGGGTGTATAGGGAGAGGCATTACCAGTAGAAAGAGGGAGGCGCTCATGCCGCTCTACAGAGCACTAGTGAGACCTCATCCGGAGTATTGTGCGCAGTACTGGAGACCATATCTCCAGAAGGATATTGATACTTTGGAGAGAGTTCAGAGAAGAGCTACTAAACTGGTACATGGATTGCAGGATAAAACTTACCAGGAAAGATTAAAGGACCTTAATACGTATAGCTTGGAAGAAAGACGAGACAGAGGGGAGATGAGAGAAACTGCTAAATACATAAAGGGAATCAACAAGGTAAAAGAGGAGCGAATATTTACAAGAAGAAAAACTGCTACAAGAGGACATAGTTTTAAATTAGAGGGTCAAAGGTTTAAAAGTAATATCAGGAAGTATTACTTTACTGAGAGAGTAGTGGATGCATGGAATAGCCTTCCTGCAGAAGTGGTAGCTGCAAATACAGTGAAGGGGTTTAAGCATGCATGGGATAGGCATAAGGCCATCCGTCATATAAGATAGGGCCGGGGGCTATCCATAGTACTCAGTATATTGGGCAGACTAGATGGGCCGAATGGTTCTTATCTGCCGACACATTCTATGTTTCTATATTAAGTGGCTGTATCATAAAGCACTTTCAGTCAGTCCAGGAGAGCCACAGTCGGCCCGGGAGACACATGGACCGCATTCCCCAGGCCGATCATAGTTGTGTGCATGAGACCTTATTTCTAGCACCAGGAAAGCTTTTCTGGAAAGCTGGGTGACCAGTGCCGCATTACTGATCCAGCAAGACCTGCCACCCAGCTGTCCTGTACTCCTGAATGGAAAATCTGTCTAGGTTTGTAACAGAAAGGAAGAATGTAGTGATGAGCGGCAGGGGCAATATTCGAATTCTCAATTTTTCGGAAATATGTGGTAAAATATTCTTCATATATTCGCGAATACTTGCATCTGAGATTAAATCTGCAATGTAAAAATCGCGTACGATTATTTTTGTGATTCTGAAAAACCTGCAATATGTAAAAATCGCATAATGTGAAGTGGGTCAAAAACTAATATATAGCACTATAGAATATATTGCTACATATTCGTTTTTTAGAATATTCGTCTTTTTTTTCCATCTGAAGTCATGATTCCTCCCTGCTTAAGTTGCTTGTGGGCCAATGACTCATGTTCCACAAGCAAGAAGCAGGGAGAAATCATGTGTTCAGATGAAAAAAAAAAAAAAATGAATATTCGATATAACGAATATACACTGAGTGCAGAATTATTAGGCAAATGAGTATTTTGACCACATCATCCTCTTTATGCATGTTGTCTTACTCCAAGCTGTATAGGCTCGAAAGCCTACTACCAATTAAGCATATTAGGTGATGTGCATCTCTGTAATGAGAAGGGGTGTGGTCTAATGACATCAACACCCTATATTAGGTGTGCATAATTATTAGGCAACTTACTTTCCTTTGGCAAAATAGGTCAAAAGAAGGACTTGACAGGCTCAGAAAAGTCAAAAATAGTGAGATATCTTGCAGAGGGATGCAGCACTCTTAAAATTGCAAAGCTTCTGAAGCGTGATCATCGAACAATCAAGCGTTTCATTCAAAATAGTCAACAGGGTCGGAAGAAGCGTGTGGAAAAACCAAGGCGCAAAATAACTGTCCATGAACTGAGAAAAGTCAAGCGTGCAGCTGCCAAGATGCCACTTGCCACCAGTTTGGCCATATTTCAGAGCTGCAACATCACTGGAGTGCCCAAAAGCACAAGGTGTGCAATACTCAGAGACATGGCCAAGGTAAGAAAGGCTGAAAGACGACCACCACTGAACAAGACACACAAGCTGAAACGTCAAGACTGGGCCAAGAAATATGTCAAGACTGATTTTTCTAAGGTTTTATGGACTGATGAAATGAGAGTGAGTCTTGATGGGCCAGATGGATGGGCCCGTGGCTGGATTGGTAAAGGGCAGAGAGCTCCAGTCTACTGGTTTGGGCTGGTATCATCAAAGATGAGCTTGTGGGGCCTTTTCGGGTTGAGGATGGAGTCAAGCTCAACTCCCAGTCCTACTGCCAGTTTCTGGAAGACACCTTCTTCAAGCAGTGGTACAGGAAGAAGTCTGCATCCTTCAAGAAAAACATGATTTTCATGCAGGACAATGCTCCATCACACGCGTCCAAGTACTCCACAGCGTGGCTGGCAAGAAAGGGTATAAAAGAAGAAAATCTAATGAAATGGCCTCCTTGTTCACCTGATCTGAACCCCATTGAGAACCTGTGGTCCATCATCAAATGTGAGATTTACAAGGAGGGAAAACAGTACACCTCTCTGAACAGTGTCTGGGAGGCTGTGGTTGCTGCTGCATGCAATGTTGATGGTGAACAGATCAAAACACTGACAGAATCCATGGATGGCAGGCTTTTGAGTGTCCTTGCAAAGAAAGGTGGCTATATTGGTCACTGATTTGTTTTTGTTTTGTTTTTGAATGTCAGAAATGTATATTTGTGAATGTTGAGATATTATATTGGTTTCACTGATAAAAATAAATAATTGAAATGGGTATATATTTGTTTTTTGTTAAGTTGCCTAATAATTATGCACAGTAATAGTCACCTGCACACACAGATATCCCCCTAAAATAGCTAAAACTAAAAACAAACTAAAGACTACTTCCAAAAATATTCAGCTTTGATATTAATGAGTTTTTTGGGTTCATTGAGAACATGGTTGTTGTTCAATAATAAAATGAATCCTCAAAAATACAACTTGCCTAATAATTCTGCACTCCCTGTATAGCACTATATTCTAAATATTCGCAAATTCTCGAAGTTGCGATATTCGTGATAAATATTCGTAATTTGAATATTCGCGCTCAACACTAGAAGAATGGAAGACAATGTTGCAGAAATAGACAGATTGTTGCCTTTCTGGAGTGTGGGGCAGTTAAGTGATTTACTCAATGAGAGGTGTACCGGAAGCCATATTGGTTGTCTCCTAACCAACAGTCTTATAATACAGGCTGCCATGAACGGCGCCATATTATGTGACTATTACCCAAAGGGAAATTTAAAGGGGTTATCCGCTGAACAAGATTTATCACCCATCCACTTTATTGGGGGTTCAGCCACCAGCAGAGGGTTTCCATGTCTCCTGCTTGAATAACGCCGTACTGCGCATGCGTGACTACTGACTACTGTTCCAATCACTTTTTTACGGGACTGAGCTCCATCAGTCCCCTAAATGGAGTGGAGAACCAGCATGTGTACTACCGCGCCATTCAAAGAGGGGAGTTGAAGATTACTATCCCTGGGCACGGGGACCAGACAAGGATACGTGATCAGCGCTGACAGTGGCATAGCGAGGGTTAATGTGCCGGCATCTGTGATTTCACCGATGCCGGCACATACAGCAGGGGCCCGGCAATCAGTGACTCCCGTACCCCTGGCAGCTCCTGGCACTGGGATTTAAGGCACAGTTCCCAGCGCCGTACATCTATGGCGCTGGTATCCTACGGGTTAAAGGTTCAATTTCCTGCAGCGCCACCACATGGGGAAATGATGCATTACACAGGGTCCATTCACATCAGTAGGTTTGTCTGTGTAATGTAGGCCATGGCAGATCCTCCGCAGCAAGAGACCCTATTGGTAACTTCTCTCCACTCTGGCCAAGAGATGAGGATCCTGAACGGAGGACCCCCCTCCTCTATTAACACCCAATTCTCTAATAGGGAGTATAACAAAGGGTTTTGCAAACTAGACAATCCCTTTTGCCATATGGATTAGCTTTCAGTGTACAATTGAGCTCCTACAGTCTGGAAACAGGAAATCAGTAGAATTCTGAATGCAGCTTTGGATGTGACTAGAGAAGTGATCTGTGAAACATAGAACAGACAATATTTATTGATCTAATCTCAACTAAAGTCACATCAGCAACAAGAACAATCTCTTCTCATGGGCTTTAGAACAGTGACCCCAGCCGTCAGCCTGGAGGGGGAAGGGATGTGGTAGTAAATGTGAGACATTCCGAGGACATTTTTTTTCACTGAGCTGACAATTAAAAATGTCCCTGCCACCGTTCACCGTGACACATTTATTTTACTGAACACAAACCTATTTTATGTGAATGTATTGAAAAAGCAACTAGACAAGCCGCTGATTATTTCTTCGTCTTTACAGCCGGAGCAGCGCAAATACAAAGGCCGGGAGGAGAGGAGAGTAAACCGGGTTTAACATGAAGCTTTTATCATTAGAAAACAGCTCATTCAGAGGTGGAAAGGACAATTAGTCATTACAGGAACAATGCAATCAGGACCGCGGCAGGCCGACAGGGCGACGGCGACTCATAAAACCCGAAAAGAGCGACTGATGATAAAGAAAACTTCTCTGCACTAAAGAAAAGGCTTTAAAATATAATTATCATCTATTGGATAAAAAGCCAATTCTGAAATAGGGAAAAAATCATCTATTCAGAGACAAGACAGGCAAAGTACTGTGCAAACTGGAGACCACTGAGATGAAGCTGATTGGCTGATTACAAGACACAGGGTTCACATACTTATCACCAGCAAAGCCCATCCAGACCTGTTAGAATAATGATTAGAATCTATGACTAAACATGTTTTGGCGCAAGTCATGTTTTGAGCCAAAAGTTGCAACTTTCCTCTTTACCAAGACCCCTGCCACTTTTTGAAAAAGTGCGAGGAGTGTTGGCAAGAGGGGATAGTGATGAGCAGCATAGGAAATATTCAAATTCACGATATTTCGTGCATTTTTTGCTGAATATTTGCAATAAATTTACAAAAATTAAAAATTCACATTCGTAAAGATCAACAATGTAATATGCACATATTGCACACGCAAAATCATTAACTATAACAAACAATCACACAAAAGCTATATTCCAAAAGCTGGGAATGTACAAGCCAACAATCTATCCATGATACAGGTAGTCAGAATACCTTACAATGGCAGCCTTGTGTGCAACGAGACATTCAAGACGAGCTCTTATCTGACTGAGAGCCAGTAAGCCTCAAAATTTCTTGATTTGAGTTGGACGGCTTGGCGGACCTGCGCACCTAGATCATTATCATTACGGTAACAAAAATTGTAAAAAATAAATTTGGGATGCCAGCTTAGGAGGGCTGCATAAAAATTTTCAGTTTTCTAATTGTCCTAACATTTATATTCAATAACCTTTCTATACTGTTTTGTCATATAAAGTCATTTACATAAATATGGGCATATAGGAAAGACATGCAAATTAGCAGAATCTGCCATGATTTCCAACTGAAACACTATTTGCATGTCTTTCCCATATGCCCATGTTTATGTAAATGTTACAAGAATATATTTACTGTAATACTGCTCCTATGTACAAGAATATAACTACTATAATACTGCTCCTATGTACAAGAATATAACTACTATAATACTGCCTCCTATGTATAAGAATATAACTACTATAATACTGCCTCCTATGTCTAAGAATATAACTACTATAATACTGCTCCTATGTACAAGAATATAACTACTATAATAGTGCTCCTATGTACAAGAATATAACTACTATAATACTGCTCCCATGTACAAGAATATAACTACTATAATATTTCTCCTACAGTATGTACAAGAATATAACTACTATAATACTGCTCCTATGTACAAGAATATAACTACTATAATACTGCTCCTATGTACAAGAATATAACTACTATAATACTGCTCCTATGTACAAGAATATAACTACTATAATACTGCTCCTATGTACAAGAATTTAACTACTATAATACTGCTCCTATGTACAAGAATATAACTACTATAATACTGCTCCTACAGTATGTACAAGAATATAACTACTATAATACTGCCTCCTATGTACAAGAATATAACTACTATAATACTGCTCCTACAGTATGTACAAGAATATAACTACTATAATACTGCTCCTATGTACAAGAATATAACTACTATAATACTGCTCCTACAGTATGTACAAGAATATAACTACTATAATACTGCCTCCTATGTACAAGAATATAACTACTATAATACTGCTCCTATGTACAAGAAAATAACTACTATAATACTGTTCCTATGTACAAGAATATAACTACTATAATACTGCTCCTATGTACAAGACTATAACTACTATACTACTGCTCCTATGTACAAGACTATAACTACTATACTACTGCTCCTATGTACAAGAATATAACTACTATACTACTGCCTCCTATGTACAAGAATATAACTACTATAATACTGTTCCTATGTACAAGTATATAACTACTATAATACTTCTCCTATGTACAAGAATATAACTACTATAATACTGCTCCTATGTACAAGAATATAACTACTATAATACTGCTCCTATGTACAAGAATATAACTACTATAATACTGCTCCTATGTACAAGAATATAACTAGTATAATACTACTCCTATGTACAAGAATATAACTACTATAATACTGCTCCTATGTACAAGAATATAACTAGTATAATACTGCCTCCTATGTACAAGAATATAACTACTATAATACTGCCTCCTATGTACAAGAATATAACTACTATAATACTGCTCCTATGTACAAGAATATAACTACTATAATACTGCTCCTATGTACAAGAATATAACTACTATAATACTGCTCCTATGTACAATAATATAACTACTATAATACTGCTCCCTACGTACAAGAATATAACTACTATAATACTGCTCCTATGTACAAGAATATAACTACTATAATACTGCTCCTATGTACAAGAATATAACTACTATAATACTGCTTCTATGTACAAGAATATAACTACTATAATACTGCTCCTATGTACAAGAATATAACTACTATAATACTGCCTCCTATGTACAAGAATATAACTACTATAATACTGCTCCTATGTACAAGAATATAACTACCATAGTACTGATTCGTACTGTAGGTGCAGGAATCTAACCTCTATTATACTATAACATAGGTGTACAGTGCAGCAGTCATGTACTGTTTATTGCAGATAACGAGCGGACTTGGCGATTTCTTTTCCTGCTGACCTCAGTTAGTCATCTCACTTTTTCATTGCGACGTTGTGGAATTACATGTGTTCACATTTACTCTTTTCTCTGTGACTCTTTGTTCTATTCTCCTGGGTGCTCGGCTGTGGATTTTTCTTGGCGTACAGTCTGTACTACAGAATTGTCAGGGGATTTTTTCATCTAATATTAACATTTGCAACTTGCAAAACACTTCACAGAAACAGGATGAATATATATTTTATTGTCTTGGATATCACACTCTAATGACCAGACAGGGAAAAATCAGATGCAGCCCACATTATACCAGTGCAATAATACTCTTAACACTGATTTTATTTTATTTTTACATCCCACAGCTAGTTTTTGTGTAATTTTTTTAAATGATTTTTTATAAAAGATGGGCTCACATTTACTCCGAGCAGACAATAAGATAGATTTGGAGCATCATGAAAGAAGTTTGGCAGATTTTGCTACTTACAGCTTCTTCTTGTTTGGCTTGTTTTAGATTATTGTTTTGTGACAAAATAAAAACTAGCGCCCAGTAGTGATGAGCAGCATATCATTTTTTTTACAATATTTCATGAATTTTTCGCATAATATTCGCACTAAATTCGCTAATTCTAGAATTTGTGATCTGCAGTCATTATTTTTGCGATTGCGCAAATCGGCACTATTGATGCGCATATTTTTTGCGAAGTACGTGCAACATTTTATCAGGTCTGAGTAGATATTACTGATTGGTGCACTAAGTATTGTTGTGACATCACAGCACTATGTCTGTAGCATGTACAGAGAAACAGTAATCTATAGTTTAATACTTGATCCAGAAAAGTAAAAGTTCACACAGATCTATGCATTTCAAACTAGAGCATCCTTACTCATTGCATGAAGTGACATGTTAAGGCTTATCTATAGCCATGGGTGAACCAACATGGAGTATGAGACACCTGAAAGGCACAGAACGGAACATAGTTACAAGGTATTAGAAATAAACTTGATACAATGTACACTGTGCACTTTTGGATACATTGTGACTCCCACAGTAGAAATGTATAAATATACAAGAAATTGCTCCTCCAGTTCACACCAGCTGGAAGCCACTTTAAAATGAAGGCTCCAGAAGGCTTTTCTATGGCATGCCAATCTCCACCATTCTTCATAACTTTTTTGAAACTAAAAAAGAAAATCCTTACATGGTTCTTGCACATTTTTTTCAATCGACATACCGCTCCAGTAAAGCAAGCTCTTAACTTAGTAGAAGTGCAGCCACTATATTGTACTGTAGATTGCTCACATGCATAACATCTGAATCTGTCAAGTTTTGAAGACGTCTATGGATGTCTTTTTGTTACATTTTATGTATTATTTGCTTCCTAAATGCAGAATTTATTAAAATTTTCTTAGCATTTTGCGTCTGCAGAGTATGTGTAAGGCTGAGCTCACACTTCAGTTATTTGGTCTGTTATTTTCATCACTTATTGTAAGTCAAAACCAGGTGCAGGTCAAAAACACAGAACAGGTGCAGATCTGCAATGTGCTGCCCCCGAGGGCCGTTCATGTCCCAGGTTTACCAGAAGACAGAGTGATGTGGCGCGGCCGTAATAGCCTTTGTGTGTCACGGTGCTCCTACCTGGACACTGTCGATTCCCAGGGTTCGGCTCCGAAGCAATAAAGGGAGAATAACGATGGAGGTGGTGTCCAGACTTTATAATGTTCAACAGTTTTATTATTATTATTTATTATTATTAAAGCGCCATTCATTCCATAGCACTGTACATATGATAAGCGGTGCACATACATAAAACAGACAATTGCACTAAGCATGAACAAGACGAGTTACAAACTGGTACAGAAGAAGAGAGGGCCCTGCCTGTGAGGCTTACAATCTACATGGTATGGGAGAAGGACACAGTAGGTGAGGGTGAAGCTGGTCATGGCGGTATAGATCAAGTAAAAGAAAGGGTATCCCACGGCGCAAAAACCACCCAGTAGTTGGAGTGATAAAAGTTCTTATTTATTTGGGCAAGTGGTACCACTTGCCCAAATAAATAAGAACTTTTATCACTCCAACTACTGGGTGGTTTTTGCGCTGTGGGATACCCTTTCTTTTACTTGAACTACTGGCTTTCTGCGGGATTCCAGGCATCCCTGAACAGAAGTATCCACCCCGGGCTGCACACCATCCGTTGTGAGGAGTTCATGGCAATTCAATACATGTCCACATTAGAGTTGTGCCTAAACTAGCACAACTCTATCAGGTGAGCCTCCCCAGTGGAGATACCTATTTTATTTAATTTCTCTAACGTTATTACCCTATGGTGCGCCATTCTTTTTTGTTCTATAGTGGAACGACGCCTGTTTCTGACACATGGCGGTATAGAGGCAGCAGGGTCACTGGTTGTAGGCTTGTCTGAAGAGATGGGTTTTCAGGTTTCTTCTGAAGGATTCCACTGTCGGTAAGAGTCTGATATGTTGGGGTAGCGAGTTCCAGAGTGTGGGGGGTGCACGGGAGAAATCTTGGAGTCTATTGTGGGAAGAGGTGAGGAGAGAAGGAGGTTCTTTCAGGATCGGAGATTGTGTGTGGGGATGTATCGGGAAAGTAGCTCAGAGATATAGGGAGGGGGCAGGTTATGGACGGCCTTGTATGTATTTGTTAGTATTTTGAAGTGAATTCGCTGGGCAATGGGGAGTCATTGAAGGGATTGGCAGAGGGGAGAGGAGTAACAGGATGGATTAGTCGGGCAGCAAAGTTGAGGATAGATTGGAGGGGTGCGAGAGTGCTAGATGGAAGGCCACAGAGGAGGATGTTGCAGTAGTCTAGGCGGGAGATGATGAGGGCATGTACAAGCATTTTTCGCAGACTCAAAGTTGAGGAAATCGCGGATGCAGGAGATGTTTTTGAGTTGGAGGCGGCAGGTGGTGGAAAGGGCTTAGATGTGCGGTCGGAAGGAGAGGGCACAATCCAAGATCACTCGAAGGCAGCGGACTTGGTTAACCGGGGAGAGTGTGTAGCCATTGATCGTGATAGATAGGTCTGTTGGGGGGGGGTGAGCAAAATGGGGGAAAGATTATGAATTCTGTTTTATCCATGTTAAGTTTTAGAAAGCAAGAGGAGAAGAAGGAGGATATGGAAGATAGGCATTGTGGGATTGTGGATAATAAGGTGGTGATGTCTGGACCAGAGAGGTAGATTTGTGTGTCATCAGCATAAAAGTGATACTGAAAGCCATGGGACTTTATGAGATGTCCTTCGATAGTGTAGATAGAGAAGAGCAGGGGTCCTAGGTACAGAGCCTTGTGGGACACCAACAGAGAGGGAATGAGACGAGGAGGTGGTGTGAGAGTGGGAGACGCTAAACGTCCGGTCTGTGAGGTATGATGTGATCCAGGAGAGGGCCAGGTCAGTGATGCCATGAGATGAGAGAGTTTGCAACAGAAGGGAGTGGTCAACAGTGTCAAAGGCAGAGGACAGGTCAAGGAGAAGGAGGACAGAGTAATGTTTTTTGGTTTTGGCTGTTAGTAGGTCATTTGTGACTTTGGTGAGGGCACTCTCAGTTGAGTGGTGGGGATGGAAACCAGATTTTTGCTGGTCAAAGAGGGAGCAGGAGGAGAGGTGAGAGGACAGTTCAGAATGGACATGTTGCTCAAGTAGCTTTGAGGCACATGGAAGAAGTGATATGGGGCAATAACTGAACAAAGAAGATGGGTCAAGTGAAGGCTTTTTGAGGATGGGTGTAATGGTAGAATGTTTAAAACCAGAGAGGAAGACACCAGAGGTTAGTGAAGAGATGAGTTAGGGCTGGGATAAATACTGTGGTGAGGTTAGGGATAAGGTGGGATGGGATTGGGTCAGGTGCACTGGTGGTGAGATGTGATCTGGAGTGGATTGTTTTTCTTCTGTAATGGTGGAGAAGCAGGTTTTGGGAGAAGAGGAATAAGCAGTTGTGTAGAGGGTTTGTGGGGACTGTGTACTGAAGCTTTCTCTGATGTTGACTATCTTATGTTTGAAGTATGTGGCAAAGTCCTCAGAGGAGAGGAGAGGGTGGGGCGCTGGGGGACGAAGAAGAGAGTTAAAAGTGTTAAAACGTTGTTTAGGGCTGTGGGCAGGGAAGATATAAGAGATGAGAAGTTGTCTGTTTTGCATCAGCGAGTGAGGATTTGAATATGAGGAGGGATTGCTTGTATGCGGTGAAATGATCCTTAGAAGGGGATTTCTTCCATCCTTCTACCCTGGAAGCTTGTCTGAGTTTTTTGGTCAGGTTGGTGTGCCAGGGTTGTCTGTAGATTTTTCAGGTTTTGTTGTGTGTGAGGGGGGCAACAGTGTCCAGAGCTGTACTTATTGTCGTGTTATATAGGGTGGTGGCAGCATCTGGGTCTTGGAGGAAACAAATGGAGGGAACAATAGAGAGTATTTGAATAAACTTGCATCCAGTCAATATTCAGGATTTTTCTTGGTTCTAGCAGGCTTTGGAATAAACGGACAGGTAAACTTGAGTATTCTGCTTTATCTCTCTCTCTCTCTCTGCTATGCTAAACTCAGCTTTAGTCTGGTCACTGGACTTTAGGACTGTTCTAGTACTTCTGGAGTGAGGTGCCTATGGCTGTTGACCCCCTCACAATATTCTGTCTGTAAGTCTCTAAGGAGTCAGGGTGCTCTTCCCTCTGGGGGGCCTCCTCTCGCTGCTACATCGTAACACCATTTGTATCCAACGCTAGCTTAGAACAACTGACTAGACACTTCCTGTAGCCCCTCCCTTGGTAGGAAGCAGGACTAGCACATCGGCCCTAAAGAGGGAGAATGGAATGGTAAGTTCCATTCTATCTAAAGTTGTCTCTGAACCGGGCATATAACATGTAATACAACACACAACAGTTACATAGCAGAACAATGAATGCACAGTGTAAGAGGACCTGGAATAAATACACAGATGAGATTATGGAGAGCTCTCTCTGTTCGCTTCCTTCCTTTTCCAAGTGTTTGAGGTAGTGCAGCAGCAGGAGGTTAGACACATCAGATGTACAGTATGAGAGAGGGTAGACGATCCAAGGGGGGCAGCATACATAGGCTGTAGACAGGGAGGACTGCACACACAAAGACATTTTCACAGGGAGCAATGTTGGACCGGGGCTCACCAGAGGAAGTTATTTTCAAGGACCCTAATATCATCAACAAAGTTTAATAGGTTTTGAACCACAGAAATAGACCCTAGGGACAACAGATTGGCTGGCACCCAAATTTTTCTCCTGGATCTTTGGTCCCATTATGGTATCAGAGCTTAGGCCCACCTGAGGATCCTCTGGTGATCTGGTGGACCAGTCTGAGCCTGATGGAGAGGATCACATAGGTTGTGCATTAGTATGGAGTGAAAGTACAGGGCCAACTGAAACTTGGTGGTGGGGATCACACACTCTTCGTGTGCATGAGCCCTAATACTGAACGTCTGCCGGCTGTGTCCGTATTGCGGCCTGCAAAAAGTGGGTCCGCAATATACGGGGCCTGTCCGTTTGTGAACTGCATCACGGATCTGGACCCATTCACTCGAATGGGTCTGCAATCTGGAAGGTGCAGTGCGGAACGGAGCCACGAAATGGCCTGCACATGAGACCTGACTGTCCATGGCACGAAAGAGAAGAGATCCCATATGATACCTAGTGATGACAGCAGCATCCTGGACACACGGATCTCACATCCAGCATGTATTATTGGAAGGGACGTGTCCACATGAGAAATGTTTTGAGCTTTAGGAACAGATTCCAAACTGAATATCAGGGGGGTCTGAAAATGAGCAAATAAATGGAGATAGCAGAATAAGGTTTAGTGGAAGATTTATTTTTCACACAAGGTATAATATTTTCCATCTCAATGTTGTCAATTTTTGGATCGTGCTGTTTTATCCTTCCCTGCTACATGTGCACAGTATATATGCTGCTAAAGCCAATGAGAGGTGTGAGCAATAGATTACCTGCATGCGTCTATCTCAGCGCTAATTGCACTCATCATGGACATGCACATTGATTCTAATATTCTGGTTTGCATTTTGTGACTTTCCACAACTGATGCTTTGCTCTAACTGTATTCAATCTTTGTACCTGTCAGGCAAAGGAGGAAGCGAGAAACTGTGCAGATCGGAAGCAGGTGGCATACTGACTTGGGCCTGTAGGTGGCACTATTGTGTGAGAAATATTTCTGGCGATGTTATGAAGACCATGGGGCAGATTTACTAATCCTGTGTTATATCCAGACAAACCGGGCAAAATGAAGATGTGCTGAACTGATCGCAGTGAGGCAAGCTTCATGATCAATCTGGAGCCTCTTTAGACAAACACTTCTCTAAGGCGACTTTCACACTGGCGTTTTGGTTTCCGTTTCTGAGATCCGTTCAGGGCTCTCACAAGCGGTCCAAAACGGATCAGTTTCAGGCCTAATGCATTCTGAATAGGAATGGATCCGCTCAGAATGCATCAGTTTGCCTCCGTTCAGTCACCGATCCGCTCTGGGGGACGCCTGCAGCGTTTTTCTGTCCGCGATGTGGT
The DNA here is from genome assembly GCF_905171765.1 of Bufo bufo. Lineage (NCBI taxonomy): Eukaryota > Metazoa > Chordata > Amphibia > Anura > Bufonidae > Bufo > Bufo bufo. The sequence continues at coordinate 226,851,076 of NC_053395.1, read as the reverse complement.
GCGGAGCAAGACGGATCCGTCCTGACACACAATGAAAGTCAATGAGGACGGATCCGTTTTCTCTGACACAATCTGACACAATAAAAAACGGATCCGTCTTCCATTGACTTTCAATGGTGTTTAAGACGGATCCGTCATGGCTATAGAAGACATAATACAACCGGATCCGTTCATGACGGATGCATGCGGCTGTATTATTGTAACGGAAGTGTTTTTGCAGATCCATGACGGAACCGCAAAAACCGCTAATGTGAAAGTAGCCTAACTTTACACCAACTTTTGTTTGGCTTAGGTTTGATTCACACCAACATTAGAGACATCCGGCAGATCCCGTTGACTATAATGAGAACTGGTGGAGATGGGATTCGCCTGGACAAATCTTGCTGCCTGCCGCGGTTTTTGCTCAGCTGGTTCCCATTGTATTGAAAGGGGTCCAGTGGGCAGGTGGCATTAGCCGGAATGCTGGATCATAACACTGGTGTGCACTTTGAATATTTTGCACCAACATTTTGGTGTAATTTTGGCACATTGAGACACATTTTATGCCATGCACCGATTCTCACTAAACTACGTCCTCCATCTCATTTTCATTAAATGAAATAGCTATGACTGGTAATAGAGCGCTATGAAGAAATACTATTGGTATGCAGTAGTGCCCCCCCATGTGCCCCCCCCCCAACTAAAATGCCCCCCCAACTGAGAAGCCGCAGCCAGGCACAGGGAGATGAGCGCTTCCATTGCGCTCATCTCCATAGTCATCTGCCTGTGCTGCGGCGGGGCAGCGGAGGGAGAGATGTGTCCCTTCCCCGTTCCTCTGATAGGCTGCCGGCACTAGGTCGGCAGCCTATCAGAGGCCGGCGCAGGCGGCGCTATGACGTCATTGCGCCGCCTGAGCCATACAGCGCGGGACACAGGCCGGAAGAGGCCTGCATCGCATCGCTGACATGGAGGTAAGTATGAGTGTTTTTTTTTTATATGTACATTAGTTTTACAGGCACATTGCTCTTGTTACTGGCACATTGGGGGAGCTCTAAGCTCTTGTTACTGGGCTGGCGCATGATGGGGGGGCTCTTGTTACTGGCACATGATGGGGGGGCTCTTACTGGCACATGGGGGGCTCTTGTTACTGGCACATGGGGGGCTCTTGTTACTGGCACATGGGGGGGCTCTTGTTACTGGCACATAGGGGGGGCTCTTGTTACTGGCACATGGGGGGGCTCTTGTTACTGGCACATAGGGGGGCTCTTGTTACTGGCACGTGATGGGAGCTCTTGTTACTGGCACGTGATGGGGGCTCTTGTTACTGGCACGTGATGGGAGCTCTTGTTACTGGCATGTGATGGGGGTCTCTTGTTACTGGCACGTGATGGGGGGGCTATTGTTACTGGCACGTGATGGGGGCTCTTGTTACTGGCACGTGATGGGGGGCTCTTGTTACTGGCACGTAATGGGGGCTCTTGTTACTGGCACATGGGGGCTCTTGTTACTGGCACGTGATGGGGGGGCTCTTGTTACTGGCACGTGATGGGGGCTCTTGTTACTGGCACATGGGGGGGCTCTTGTTACTGGCACGTGATGGGGGGCTCTTGTTACTAGCACGTGATGGGGAGCTCTTGTTACTGGCACGTGATGGGGGGCAATTGTTACTGGCATGTGATGGGGCAATTGTTACTGGCACGTGATGGGGGGCTCTTGTTACTGGCACGTGATGGGTGCTCTTGTTACTGGCACGTGATGGGGGCTCTTGTTACTGGCACGTGATGGGGGCTCTTTTTACTGGCACGTGATGGGGGGGCTCTTGTTACTGGCACGTGATGGGGGCTCTTATTACTGGCACATGATGGGGGGCTCTTGTTACTGGCACATGATTGGGGGCACTTATTACTGGCACATGATGGGGGGTGCTCTTGTTACTGCCACATGATTGGGAGGCATCTCTGGGGGCACATTTTACTGGCACATTATTGGGGGCACTTATTACTGGCACATTATTGGGGCACTTATTACTAGCACATTATTGGGGGCACTTATTACTGGCACATTATTGGTGGGCACTATAGGGGCATCTACTGAGGCCACAAAGAAGGAGTATTTTATATGGGGGGCTCTATACTGTAGCATTTTATACTGGAACACATTATGGTGGGTACTATGGGGAAGGGGGGAGAGGAGTACTATGGAGTCATCTACAGGGGGCACTAAGAAGGGGTATTTTATACTTGCAAATTATGGGGGACACTGAGGGCATCTACTGGGGCACGATATATAGGGCATTTTATACTGGTACATTATGGGGCACTAGGAGGAAGGGGGAGAGGAGCACTATGGGGGCATTTACTGGGGGCACTATGTAGGGGTATTTTATACTGGCACATTATGGGGGACATTAGCTCAACTGGGGGCATTACAAGGGGGTATTTTTTGCATTGTCACATTATAAGGAGAATTATTTCTACTGGGTGGGAATTATAGTGGGCTTTATTACTCCCCCATGGTATGACCCCCTAGTAGCAGCACCAGCCTCTCTGTTATCCCTCTGCCCTTTCTCCAAATCCTTATTATGAAATCTTTCTCATTAGGATAAAACACATCAGCTCCGCCGAGCCCCCGGCCAAAGTGTGGAAGTGGCGTCCGAGATCCCCAAGGGCCAAGTCAAGTAATTGTAAGTTTTCATGTGTAATATGTTTGTTATACACATATAGCATACACTGTGCCACACAATATACAGTATACCACTACACTGTGCCACACAATATACAGTATACCGCTACACTGTGCCACACAATATACAGTATATATCTACACTGTGCCCCACAATATACAGTATACCGCTACACTGTGCCACACAATATACAGTATACCTCTACACTGTGCCACACAATATACAGTATACTGCTACACTGTGCCACACAATATACAGTATACCTCTACACTGTGCCCCACAATATACAGTATACCGCTACACTGTGCCACACAGTATACCTCTACACTGTGCCACACAATATACAGTATACCTCTACACTGAGCCACACAATATACAGTATACCTCTACACTGTGCCACACGATATACAGTATACCGCTACACTGTGCCACACAATATACAGTATACCGCTACACTGTGCCACACGATATACAGTATACCTCTACACTGAGCCACACAATATACAGTATACCTCTACACTGTGCCACACGATATACAGTATACCTCTACACTGTGCCACACAATATACAGTATACCGCTACACTGTGCCATACAATATACAGTATACCGCTACACTGTGCCACACAATATACAGTATACCGCTACACTGTGCCACACAATATACAGTATACCTCTACACTGTGGAGTCTGTTCTATAAACACCATTGTTTTGTGGCGGCGGATAGAAAATAATCTGGAAGTGCCCCTCCCGAGACCAGGCTCTGGATCCGCCACTGGTCTGGACCGCTCACAGGAGTGTACATTTCTTCTAAACTGTAATCCGTATCCTCTGACCTGCAGAAATCAGCCCTAGCTCAGTAACAACTAACAGGCAGTGTCTGTAGGCTGTAGCCTGGCCCTGTTACCGAAGCTAGCCGAGTTGTGTAAGGTTAAGGTACTAGTAGAGATGAGCGGCCGCTGAATCCTGATTTAAAGTTAAAGTTACTGCAGGATATGCATTACAGTTTAGAAATGTCAAATGTACACTCCTGTGAGCGGCGGGGAGGGAGATCTGTGGATAACACTGTTATAGGGAGGGGGGTCTGTGGATGACACTGTTATAGGGAGGTGGATCTGTGGATGACACTGTTATAGGGAGGGGGATCTGTGGATGACACTGTTATAGGGAGGGGGATCTGTGGATGACACTGTTATAAGGAGGGGGATCTGTGGATGACACTGTTATAGGGAGGGGGATGTGTGGATGACACTGTTATGGAGAGGGAAATGGGGATGACACTGTCATGGGGTGGATCTGTGGATGACACATATAGCATAAGATGCTATATACGCTATGTGTCATCCACAGATCTCCCTCCATAACAGTGTAATCCACAGATCCCCCCATAACAGTGTCATCCACAGATCCCCCTCCATAACAGTGTCATCCACAGATCCCCCTCCCTAACAGTGTCATCCACAGATCCCCCCCCCCCATAGCAGTGTCATCCACAGATCCCCCTCCCTATAACAGTGTCATCCACAGATCCCCCTCCCTATAAAAGTGGAAACTGCTGGGACTGATATGTGTGTTTGCGATGGCTGGTGTAGTGATATAGCACTGATAGTTTTCAGTACTGGGGCATTGTTCTAGTTTTGCCCTTGGTGAATAGCACTTGTTTTACCCCGGATTCCATTACATATAGAGATCTAAGAAAATCCACGTGTATCACTTTAAGAGAGAAGTTACAATGTATTCTCCTTGCTTCCCCCTTTATAAACGACACATTTGTATTCCTCCCATCAGGTAATATATCTGATGTTATCTACAGAAATTACCTACAGGTCATCCACACGTGATCAGCCCGAGCTGCCGCCTCTCCTTTCTGATGACCCCCCCACCCCTTGGGTTTTGGGATGTACTGTAAATCTTGATGATTTATAAGCTCGGTGCTTTATGCTGCTGAGCAATTAGTTCACAGCTTTATAAATTACAGGATGTCAATAGCCAGGCAGCATCTCGGATCCCGCATAAAATATCTCTCGCTTACTTTGCTGTGCCAATAATTTCTAGAATGGAGTCTTCTAAAGAGAAGATCCTGTTATGGAAGAAAGACATAAAGCAAAATGCTGTAAAATTCCGATAATCCGGCATCTTCTGATGGTTTTTGTGGTAAATTATCTGATCCAGAAAACATTTACTGTAATCTACAGGTAAAACTCTAAAAATTAAAATATCGTGCAAAAGTTCATTTATAATGCAACTTAAAATTAGAATATTGTAAAAAGGTTTAATATTCTGGGCTCAAAGTGTCAGCCTCTAGTCAGCTAATTAATCCATACCCCCTGAGCAAAGGGGACCTGAGATTGTGACTTTGGGGTTTCATAAGCTGTAAGCCATAATCATCCAAATTATAACAAATAAAGGCTTGAAATATCTCACTTTGCCTGTAATGAGTCTCATGTTAGTTTCACCTTTTAAGTTGCATTACTGAAATAAATGAACTTTGCACAATATTCTAATTTTTCGAGTTTCACCTGTGTGTGTATATATATATACTGTATATACGGTATATACTTGAACATTGATTTGTGAAAACATGCATGTTGTGTGTCTACCATCTTCAGGGCTGATGAAATATAAATTGCTACCTGTCAGCAGGATCAACCCCATCATACCATGTATGCTGCCTACTGATTATCCCAATGATGCCTTGTAAATATCGGTTTCAGCTTTCCTGAGAAAAAAAGACTTCTATTCTTTAAGCAAATTAGGGCTTCAGTGTATCAAGGAGCGGGATCGGCACCGGAAAACTGAAGTGCACATAAGGAATAAGTTCCACCCCTCACTGCCTTAAGCCCTAATTTGCATGAAAGTATTTTTTCTCAGGAACACCAGAACAGACTGAAGACAGTTATAATTTTAATGAGCAGGATCGACCCTAACAGGCAGTTGGCTGCTTTTTTAGCGTTGATACTGCCAATTTGCGCTATTTAAGTCCAACATTTTGTGCTGATTCATTTCTTAATATATCTATATAGAGGGTCTCAGCTTTTCTGATACAGAGCTCCACATCTTCTCTAAACACATAGAATGACATGATAAAATGCTGCCTGCAGCGACGACCACCAGGGGGAGATCACTGCAGACAGGTTTAGTATTGAAATCACTATATAACCAGTATGCAGTAAGCTCCTGAGCTCCTCCTAGTGGTGGGCAGACAGAATGATATCATGTATCCAATATCTAAGCTATAAGAGTTGCTCCTGGAATTGATGACAAATGACCCCTGCCCTTTATATTGACTTTGGAAAATGAGTTGGGAGTTAACTATCTTAAAGGGGCTGTGCAGGGGTAAAAAGTATTTTAAAAGCGTTGAAAGTTAATTAATAATAATAATAATAATAATAATAATAATAATAATAATAAAGGGCCCTACTCTCCTCACCTATCCGCCACCTCTTGTGCTTACTGGGTTCTCTCTGGTCCACCGGAGATGAATGCTGAGCTAATCACTGGTTAAGGTCAATCACTTCTGCAGCCAGTAAGCAGCTGCAATTGCTGTTCTACCCTTAGAACTTCATCGCGGCAGCCATTATCTACAGCCATTTCTTCCATAGACTCTCACCTTCTGCAGGTCATCACAACTCTTAAGCATCCCCTGGCACTGGGGTGTGCGTTGCATCCAGGAACATTGTGTCACTTTTTCTGGGTATGTGTTCTGCTGGTTAGGTTGCTGTCATGGAACAGCCTTTCATTGCCCTGAACCCCCTGCAGAAGAATGCAAGCAGAGCATGCTTGTCATGGTGTTCCTGCCTGGCAACTCATATTCAGTCGTGCTGGGCACTGCGACAATCAGTGCTTTTTTATGTTGCTCCCCCTCCTGGAGTGTCAGAGGTTGTCATCCCCTGCAGCAGCTCATAGATTGCTGCTTCTTTATTTCACTCATATGCACAGGACGTTATGTATTTTGTAAGTGCGTCCATAAAAGTCTCATATCACCTCCTTGGGTGCAGCAGGTGGTTCGCCCATTATCCCATAGTCAGTAGCATTCCACAATACTCCTGGACCGCTGTATAATGTCGTGTCATGAACTAGAAAGAAGATTGACAGAACAAATATTATCCACGGGTTGAGAGGCATCGCAGTAAACACCGCTCTGTAATATCACTGGGTCAGCTTCAGTGTGAATTTCCGACTGTTTTCATGAGATGTTGACTTTTCCTGTCAGGATCCAACTTTTTTAATATCTCTGAATTCTGAATTGATTTAATAACCTTATAATATCCATGTTAAACAAATAAGTCTGGGAGCGGATGCCAATCATTGCGAATAATAAAGACACTACTGAGAAGTAGTGATGAGCGGGAGGTGCCATATTCGGTTTCGCGATATTTCGCGAATATTCGCATGAATATTCGTGTTATATTCGTCGAAATCGAATATTCGCAATTATTCCAATTATCGCGAAATTATTTTTCGCATATTGCGAAAATTTATCTTGATAGTATAAGGCAACGTTCCTATGCTAATGACTATGGCTAGGCTAATATGTGTATATTACGAAATTTCGTAATATTGCTCTAACTTCGTCTCTTAGAATATTACGAATATTCTAAAAGACGAAGTTAGAGCAATATTAAGAACATTTGCAAAAGTCGAAATTGCGATGCGAGTAATATAACACGAAATAGTCGCATGAAGATTTAAACTTAACACAGCTATATTCCATATTCTAGCCTAATATGGAATATAGCTGTGTTAAGTTAGCACTGCTATATTCCATATTAGGCTAGAATATGGAATATAGCTGTGCTAAATTGAAATCTTCATGCGACTATTTCGTGTTATATTACTCGCATTGCAATTTCGACTTTTGCAAATGTTCTTAATATTGCTCTAACTTCGTCTTTTAGAATATTCGTAATATTCTAAAAGATGAAGTTAGAGCAATATTACGAAATTTCGTAAAATACACATAGATTGTATTTAAGCTAATATACTGCTATAGTAATAATTTTTAATAGTGTACATATTTTACAAAACTTAAGTTCAGAAGAGGCAAAAAAAATTACAGGAAAAAAAAGGGATTATAGCACTATATTAGCTAAATTACAATCTATATGTGTATTTTACGAAATTTCGTAATATTGCTCTAACTTCGTCTTTTAGAATATTCGTAATATTCTAAGAGACGAAGTTAGAGCAATATTACGAAATTTCTAAAAGACGAAGTTAGAGCAATATTAAGAACATTTGAAAAAGTCGAAATTGCGATGCGACTAATATAACACGAAATATTCGCATGAAGATTTCAACTTAGCACAGCTACACTCCATATTCTAGCCTTAATGTGGAATATAGCAGTGCTAACTTAGCACAGCTATATTCCATATTAGGCTAGAATATGGAGTATAGCAGTGCTAAGTTGAAATCTTAATGCGAATATTTCGTGTTATATTACTCGCATCGCAATTGCGACTATTGCGAAATTTCGTAAAATACACATATAGATTAGATTGTAATTTAGCTAATATGGAATATAGCAGTAAGTTGAAAGCGCCACTGACTGGAGCAGCCAGGAAGCCAGGAATCCAAAGGACAGGTAAGAACAACTTTAGGGAAGTGGGAAAGAAAAAAATATAATAAAAAAAAAAAAGAAAAAAAACGAATATTCTATTTCGCGAATATATAGAACGATATTCTAAATATTCGCGAAATCTCGAAATTGCGATATTCGAGAAAAAAATTCGCAATTCGAATATTCGCGCTCAACACTACTGAGAAGTGGCAAAAAGGAAAAGGATTTTCTTTCAAAAAAATTTGAAAAGGGGTAATCTTTACTATTTTTGTTCTGACTATTATTATTTATTTTCATGCATTATTACTATTTACGATGATAATGATAATAATGTTTATTACTATTTATTTATTTACTACTTATTATTTTTATCATTACAATGCATAAAAGCTGCAGAGTGCTGTTCACTATCAAATCTTCACGCTGATCGTCTCATGGTTGACCCCCAACCCCTCTCTCTCCTCTCCTGAACGATCTTCTATGCTGCAGAAAACCAAACAATCCAAAATTTTAATGAATTCACATTTCAATAAATGAGATTAAGGCCTCATGCCCACGAGTGTATGTAAAAAAAATGCGGATGACGTTCGTGTGCATTCCGTATTTTGCAGAACGGAACAGCTGGCCCATAATAGAACAGACCTATCCTCATCCGTAATGGGGACAATAATAGGACATGTTCTATTTTTTTGCGGAACAGAAATTTGGAAACGGAATGCACACGGAGTACCTTCCATTTTTATTTGCGGACCCATTGAAATGAATGGTTCCGCATACAGTCTGCAAAAAAACGGAACAGACACGGAAAGAAAATCCGCTTGTGTGCATGAGGCCTTAGCCTAATACTGTCACGGTCTGGTGGTAGTGGACAGTGACACTTTAGCCATGCATGCTTGTTGCCGTTGGCAACGTGTAGTTTTTAGCATGTTTACACACTTCCCATTTAAGGTTTTTATCCCTTCCCATTCTGGAGGGTATGGGGTTAAAGTGTGAGCGAGGTGGAGCTTGGTGTAGGTGTCACCGCCAGTTCTGTGAGAAGGTCTGGTAGACGTTCTTCTTTACCTCTTGAATGACGTTCTTTGTTTTGGTTTCACTTTCTCATCTCCTTTCCTTCTCCCAGCTGTCACCTATTTACACTAATTGTCTCCCTTTATATTCCCTCCCATACTGCCTCACTTTGCGGTTTATACTTCTTCCTGGATGAGTTGTTCGCTGCTGGAGGCTGCTACTGCTGATACCTCAGATAAGTCTTTTTCCTTTATTTGTGTTTCCTTGCTGGCTTGATTCTAGGTGACCCTGACTCCGTCCATATTAAGTGCAGGGGGCCGGTGGTCATGTCCCGCCACTATTATAGGGTTTTAAGGTGTCACATAGTATTAGGTACGTGGGCATGCAATCGTCTACCATAAAGACCTTTGCATGGGCATAGCAGTCAGGGAGAGCTCTAGGGGTTTTATAGGTCTCACCCATATGCTCCTTAGTTTGGGATCAAGCCAGTCGGATGTTTATTTATAAGTTCCAGCTTTCTGCAACACCATCCGTGACAGTAGGCTCTTATAGTACTTGGGCTTGGAGCCTGAGGCTAGTGGGACTTCAGCTTCTTGTGGAGCTGGAGTTATGCTGCCATCCTGGACTTTACCATCTGTCCAGTTTTAGGGCCACCTTGTTGGACATACTGTCATGGTGGGGAAACTCCACACCGTACAATGCAGGAGAACGAGGAAGCAGCTAGGCCTGGACACAGGAATAAAGGGAGCAGGTCACCTTCTAACACATCCCTAAATCCTAGCTCTGACCTTCTAACTGTATGAGTGAACCCTAATGGTGGGAGGACTCATACCCGGAACCTCGGGCCCTACTAGGTTCCTAAGAAAGTCTGCACTTACTGCTTGAGCCAGGGAAGATTTGCACGATTTCTACCTGTTAATACATCTGACCTTCGCTATGATTCCTGTGGCTCCCTTTCTTCTAGCCACTTTATTTTATAATTTTTTTTCATGCACTCATTTAGCGCTGCTATATTCCACAGCATATGACAAGAAAAGTACTGTATCAAGTATATCACTGCACGAATAAAACGTAACTTTTACTTGTTAATAAATATAAAATTGCGAATTCATCCCAAATAAAGTAAACAAAACTAATTTTGTAAATCAAAAATGTTAAAATAAATATTGTTTATCACATCATCAGGAGCCTTAGTAAACACTGTTGTATACAGATATCTTGCTGTTAATCAGTGATAAGATTCAATGATAAGTTGTCCAGAGATAGAAGCAGAAAACACAGTTTATAACTTACAGTTTGGTGACTTCAGATAAAGAGTAATGATTAGCGCAAGTGAGGCCGGGACTGGGGAAAAGATATATCCCTAAATCGTCCCTCATGCTACCATTGCCTAAAAGCGGAGCACCCATCCCGAAAGGGGCGACCCCACTTATCGGTGGCTAAACCCTCAACTGTAAGGCCCTCAAGATGAGGAAATGTCTCTCTTCATGTAGAATTGTCCCCACAGCACTTTGCAGACATCAGCATCACACTGTCTCCAATGGGGCTCACAATCTAAGTTCCCTATCAGGATGTCTTTGGAGTGTGGGAGAAAACTGGAGAACCCGGAGGAAACCCCAGAAAACACGGGGAGAACATACAAACTCCATGCAGGTGTTGTCCTTTGTCGGATTCAAACCAGCGCTGCAAGGCACTTGACTAAAACTTTGGTGAGCAGAAAAAGTGACAACACTTGCAGATACAATGTCACACATTACGATATGTTACTTACTTTGTAACAGTGAAGTTTATGACAATAAACTACTTAATAAATAGACGTCGTTGATCTTACCAGCTTTACTGAAAAAAGTATGTGCACCCCTGCAGCTCCCACTTCCAATTCAGTCTTTTGAATGTCATGACGGAGCGAGCGAATTGAACTTCTGATCATAGATCCAAATTCGATTCACTTATTTAAAAACATTTTAAAATAGGATTCTGAAGTCGACTTTGGTACTGGATGCTACCTCGGTACCCAAGCCAACTTCGGATTCCTATTTTAAAATAGAAATACCAAAGTCATTTACTGAAGTCTTGTGCAACTTCGGATCAGAAAAAGTTTTCCTACACGGAGCAAATACATTGCAAATGCTGTACGGAAACAACAGTACAAAGTTTTTTAACAAATCAACTTTGGATCTATGATGACTCCTTGTGATGCAAATTATTGGACCAAACTCAAACATGAATGTGGTCACACACCTAGCAATATATTCATAGTTGGGTACTGGCCCTTTAAATTTCCAGCAACTATGAATTCCCCTTAGTACCTTCTTTTTTCACAATGAATGCAGAATATCCAGGATCAGTGGTTATATGATAGGCATATGTCTCCTGCTGCTACTTTTCACAGATAAACACAGAATTAACATTCATAAATAAAAGGTGGAAAATTTATTCAGGAATTATTTTAGGGGTAGCATCTTATTTGGCAGCATCCATGGGGTTTTAGGTCTAGCACTGTACGCTGATCAATATCTTAACATATCTTTATAGCAGTCAAGACACTGTTTTGCTGGTACAGGGCTCCAAATCCTCTGCATAAACATAGACTTCCATGATGCAATTCTCTCTAGCGAACCCTAGGACAGATACAGACATATACAGCCACCACTAGAGGGAGCTCAGGTGATTACTGCATACAGATATATACAGCTACCACTAGAGGGAGCTCAGGAGATTACTACACACAGATATATACAGCCACCACTAGGGGGAGCTCAGGTGATTACTGCATACAGATATATACAGCCATCACTAGAGGGCACTCAGGAGATTACTACATACTGATATATACAGTCACCACTAGGGGGAGCTCAGGAGATTACTGCATACAGATATATACAGCCACCACTAGAGGGAGCTCAGGAGATTACTGCATACAGATATATACAGCCACCACTAGGGGGAGCTCAGGTGATTACTGCATACAGATATATACAGCCACCACTAGAGGGAGCTCAGGAGATTACTATATACAGATATATACAGTCACCACTAGTGGGAGCTCAGGAGATTACTGCATACAGATATATACAGCTACCACTAGAGGGAGCTCAGGAGATTACTACACACAGATATATACAGCCACCACTAGGGGGAGCTCAGGTGATTACTGCATACAGATATATACAGCCATCACTAGGGGGCACTCAGGAGATTACTACATACTGATATATACAGCCACCACTAGAGGGAGCTCAGGAAATTACTACATACAGATATATACAGCCACCACTAGAGGGAGCTCAGGAGATTACTACATACAGATATATACAGCCACCACTAGTAGAGGGAGCTCAGGAGATTACTGCATACAGATATATACAGCCACCACTAGGGGGAGCTCAGGTGATTACTGCATACAGATATATACAGCCATCACTAGAGGGCACTCAGGAGATTACTATATACAGATATATACAGCCACCACTAGAGGGAGCTCAGGAGATTACTACATACAGATATATACAGTCACCACTAGAGGGAGCTCAGGAGATTACTGCATACAGATATATACATTCATTCAGTGGGCTCAGCATGCATGTTGGTACCTGCATCCCTTGTAATGGAGGCCATTTTGGCACAAAAAATGGAAATAGGCAGAGTGGATCCATCATGCATGTGGGTCCAACACTCCCTGAATTTTATGGGGTTAATTATGGCGCATAACAGGTAGTATTTAGTGTTAGGACCCGTCTAACAGAGATCGCCTTGACGTTCGGCAGACGGGCTTAGATTGTTTTGTACAAAATGCATTGTCCAAGCATCTCGCTTTTATAAATAAGCGTAGTATTAGCACCATAATTTTTGTAAGCATTGTTGTACTTTGTCTGATTTGCATAATGCTGCTGCATTGTCTCTTTTTTTCCCTACAGATATATGCAGTCACCTCTAGAGGGAGCTCAAGAGATTACTAAACGCAGATATATACACCCACCACTAGAGGGAGCTCAAGAGATTACTACATACAGATATATAGAGTCACCACTAGGGGGAGCTCAGGGGATTACTGCATACAGATATATACAGTCACCTCTAGAGGGAGCTTAGGAGATTATTGCATACAGATATAAACAGCCACCACTAGAGGGAGCTCAGGAGATTACTGCATACATATATATACATTCACCACTAGAGGGAGCTCAAGAACTAACTGCATACTGATATATACAGCCACCACTAGAGGGAGCTCAGGAGATTACTGCATACAGAGTAGAACACTGAGCAGGGGCAACTGAGCATAGTGCTTTCCAGCTCTCGCACCCATCTACAGAAACCCACGTTTCTTACATTGCAGTAATGCTGCAGGTTGGTGGCCCCAACTCACATCCTCCACTGAAATGAAGGCTGGGGCCAACCTGAGCTGCCCCCGTTCTCCCCCAGCTGCATCCTATAAAGTATAGTAAGCCACCGTCAGAGTTTTGCAAAGTCAAGAACTTTCTTCCCTCCACATGAGACGTGGGGGTCGCTCGGCAGGTAACGCGCCATTCTTATACAGTTATGGGAAATGTATAACATTAACGTTCTGCAAATGATCCTTTCCCGCCAGGGCCGTCCGCTGATCATGCAGATATCCTGACACCCTCCATTTGTCATACACCTTCCATCTTAAAGGAGCCTCGCAGCGGTGGCGGTGGCGCTTAGTACTTTACAGGTGAGCGCCATATTTATTCTCTCTGCCCAAGGCGACGTCAGATGAAGTGATTCGCCTGAGATTACGGAGGCAGCAGGATTTCCTTCCCGGCTGCAGGCACAGTGACATTTTCCCAGAAGTAAAAACTCTGATCCTTCCTGCGCCGCGCAGATTTGGACCTTAATATTCTTTATGAAAATTTCAACGATTGAAATGAGAGAAATAAGACATAAAGTCATTTTATCCGAGCTGACATTTCCTCTTCATTTTCATTTCATTTTCTGCTCTTCAGAAGACACTTAGAGGTTTCGCTCCTGATCCCTCTGCAAAAAAGCTGCAATTCTCAGGTCCGATGCGCACGGTCTCGTCACCGGCTGATAGGGGCTTATGTATTCTTCACAGATATCTGCATCCGCATGGAGGTCTGAGCCGGGGACATCGCACACAGGTGTCAAGGACAAGAAGGTTATCCTTTGCTGAACCTTAGCTAATTGCAAGAGTAGCAATTCCATAACAGTATGCATTATGTGAATGGGTCTGTTTAGCTGCAGCGGCAGGTTCTACTAATGGCATATGAACTCGCATTCCTTCTCTCTGTCCTACTTCTCTGCCTGGGTGTCAGTCTTCACTGTAACTATGGCATTCTATTCATCAGCTGGTGTTGTAATGCAGTCTATGGCAGCCCCTTCTGTAGTGCCTGAGCACTGGCTGTGTTTGCCATTTGGTGACTGAGCCTGGCTAATAGGACAAGGGGTGCAGGCATAAATAGATGGGTTTGAGCCCTGCTCCGCACCCGCCCGCCTGCTCCTGTCCTTGGCTGACTATTCAACCTCTTCCCAGTTCATGAGCTAAAGAGATGCTTAAAAACAAAAGGAAAATGGAATCTCTCCAGAGATACATGTGTCGCAGATAATTGATTGGAAAGCTGGGGGCAGAGCGGGCCTCTCATCTCCCCGAGAGCAGAGACCTTTTTATTACATCTCATATACAAGGTTAACCCCTTCACAGAGCGGAGGGGTAAGTACTTCACAGAGGAATCTGCTACTGTAAAAATATCTCTGATCTATCGATCTATCTGTCTGATACTATTTATCTAACAGGAGCTACTTCTTTACTTCCTATGCAGATAGATATGAGATAGATCGATAAATATTTGATGGATGGATATAGATGGATGATAGATAGTAAGCCCTTGCGGACAGGGTCCTCTCTTCTTCTGTACCACTTTGTAACTCATCTTGTTCATGCCTATTGTACTTGTTTGTTTGTTTTTAATTATGTATGTGCACCCCTTATCGTATGTACAGTGCCATGGAGTAAATGGTGCTTTAATAATAATTAATACAAATAGATAGATAGATAGATAGATAGATAGATTCTAAATCAGGGGTGCACAACCTGCGGCCCGGGGGCCACATGCGGCCCTTGATACCATTCTGTGCAGCCCCCAACCATCTGGTAACAGACAGGGACGTCATGTTTTTGGCCCGGTTAAGATGCGGGTGCGTTGCGGGAAAATGCGTAATTTTTCCGCGGAGTGCAAAACATTGTAATGCGTTTTGCCGCGCGTGAGAAAAATCTGCATGTTTGGTACCCAGACCAGAACCCGGACTTCTTCACAGAAGTTCGGGTTTGGGTTAGGTGTTGTGTAGATTTTATTATTTTCCCTTATAACATGGTTATACGGGAAAATAATAGCATTCTTAATACAGAATACATAGTACAATAGTGCTGGAGGGGTTAAAAAATAAATAAAAAATAATTTAACTCACCTTAATCCACTTGCTCGCGCAGCCCGGCTTCTCTTCTGTCTTTATCTTTGCTGTGCACAGGAATAGGACACTGCGCTCATCACATGGTCCGTCACATGATCTTTTACCATGGTGATGGATCATGTGAAGGACCATGTGATGAGCGCAGTGACGTCACCACAGGTCCTTTTTCTGTGCACAGCTAAGATGAAGACAGAAGAGATGCCGGCTGCGCGATCAAGTGGATTAAGGTGAGTTAAATTATTTTTTTTTTTTTTTAAACCCCTCCAGCACTATTGTACTATGATTCTGTATTCAGAATGCTATTATTTTCCCTTATAACCATGTTATAAGGTAAAATAATAATGATCGGGTCCCCATCCCGATCGTCTCCTAGCAACCGTGTGCGTGAAAATCACACCACATCCGCACTTGCTTGCGGATGCTTGCGATTTCCACACAGCCCCATTCACTTCTATGGGGCCTGCGTTGCGTCGAAAACGCACAAAGAGGAACATGCTGCGATTTTCACGCAACGCACAAGTGATGCGTGAAAATAACCGCTCATGTGCACAGCCCCATAGAAATGAATGGGTCCGGATTTAGTGCGGGTGCAATGCGTTCACCTCACGCATCGCACCCGCGCGGAAATCTCGCCCGTGTGAAAGGGGCCTTAGTCTGACAATGTGGCCCCCAGCCAGAAAACGTTGTGCATACCTGTTCTAGATAGATAGAGAAGAGTCCATTGAAAATAAGCTGATCAAAAAAGGTGCCCTGCCCAATCCCTTCCTCCACTGGGATCTGCTGTGATCAACTGATATTAGTTAGGAAACCTGGCAATAAGGGCTCATGCACACAACTGTTGGCTGTTTTGTGCTCCGCAAATTGCGCATCCGTAAAACACGGATACCAGCCATGCGCGTTCTGCATTTTGCAGAATAGAACGTCCGTCCCCTAATAGAACACTCCTATCCTTCTCCGTAATAGAATATGTTCTATATTTTGAAGAACGACCATGCGGACATACTAAAACGGAATGCACACGAATAGCGTTGAGCGAACCCAAACTGTAAAGTTCGGGTCCGTATTGAACTTTACGATTTTTGGTACCCGAAGCCTAACTTTGCCAGAAAAGTTTGGGATCGGTGTTCGGGCATTTAATAAAGCTTGTTGAAAGGCTGCAGCCAATCAACAAGCTTTTAAGTTGTGTGCCCTTAGAAGCCATCAAAGCCATGCCTACTTATGGCAGGGCTGTGATTGGCTGGTACATCATGTGACCCAGCCTCTATATAAGCTGGATCACGTGTAGCACCGCCCATCAGCTATGAGTAGTGCAGGGACAGGAAGCAGGCAGCTGAAGTTAGGGAGAGTGTTAGGGCTTGTTCACACGACCGTTCCGTTTTTTGGTGGTCCGCAAATCGCGGATCCGCAAAGAATGGAAGCCGCCCATGTGCCTTCCGCAATTTGCGGAACGGAACAGGAGGCCCATTAAAGAAATGCCTGTTCTTGTCCGCAAAATGGACAAGAATAGGACAGGACTCATAATTTCTTCGGGGGCCACGGAACGGACAACGGATGCGGACAGCACACAGAGTGCTGTCCACATCTTATGAGGACCCATTGAAATGAATGGTTCCGTATATGGACCGTTTGCGGAACGCAAAATACGTTCGTGTGAACGAGCCCTTAGTGCGATTTTTTGCGGGGGCAATACACTCTATTTGCACCCATGACACAGAAAGATAATCATAAATCTGTCTGGTAATTCTGTTGGTGCCTACAGAGATTTTTTTTCTGGGTGCAATGCAACATTGTACTTTGTAGCCCTGACACAGAAATATAATAATGTATTCGTCTGTTAGTTCGGTGGGTGAAATATTCCCATTTATTGCGTGAGGTACACCTGCACTGCATACAAGACAGGGAAATTAATACAGGGAGTGCAGAATTATTAGGCAAGTTGTATTTTTGAGGATTAATTTTATTATTGAACAACAACCATGTTCTCAATGAACCCAAAAAACTCATTAATATCAAAGCTGAATATTTTTGGAAGTAGTTTTTAGTTTGTTTTTAGTTTTAGCTATTTTAGGGGGATATCTGTGTGTGCAGGTGACTATTACTGTGCATAATTATTAGGCAACTTAACAAAAAACAAATATATACCCATTTCAATTATTTATTTTTACCAGTGAAACCAATATAACATCTCAACATTCACAAATATACATTTCTGACATTCAAAAACAAAACAAAAACAAATCAGTGACCAATATAGCCACCTTTCTTTGCAAGGACACTCAAAAGCCTGCCATCCATGGATTCTGTCAGTGTTTTGATCTGTTCACCATCAACGTTGCGTGCAGCAGCAACCACAGCCTCCCAGACACTGTTCAGAGAGGTGTACTGTTTTCCCTCCTTGTAAATCTCACATTTGATGATGGACCACAGGTTCTCAATGGGGTTCAGATCAGGTGAACAAGGAGGCCATGTCATTAGATTTTCTTCTTTTATACCCTTTCTTGCCAGCCACGCTGTGGAGTACTTGGACGCGTGTGATGGAGCATTGTTCTGCATAAACATCATGTTTTTCTTGAAGGATGCAGACTTCTTCCTGTACCACTGCTTGAAGAAGGTGTCTTCCAGAAACTGGCAGTAGGACTGGGAGTTGAGCTTGACTCCATCCTCAACCTGAAAAGGCCCCACAAGCTCATCTTTGATGATACCAGCCCAAACCAGTACTCCACCTCCACCTTGCTGGCGTCTGAGTCGGACTGGAGCTCTCTGCCCTTTACCAATCCAGCCACGGGCCCATCCATCTGGCCCATCAAGACTCACTCTCATTTCATCAGTCCATAAAACCTTAGAAAAATCAGTCTTGAGATATTTCTTGGCCCAGTCTTGACGTTTCAGCTTGTGTGTCTTGTTCAGTGGTGGTCGTCTTTCAGCCTTTCTTACCTTGGCCATGTCTCTGAGTATTGCACACCTTGTGCTTTTGGGCACTCCAGTGATGTTGCAGCTCTGAAATATGGCCAAACTGGTGGCAAGTGGCATCTTGGCAGCTGCACGCTTGACTTTTCTCAGTTCATGGGCAGTTATTTTGCGCCTTGGTTTTTCCACACGCTTCTTGCGACCCTGTTGACTATTTTGAATGAAATGCTTGATTGTTCGATGATCACGCTTCAGAAGCTTTGCAATTTTAAGAGTGCTGCATCCCTCTGCAAGATATCTCACTATTTTTGACTTTTCTGAGCCTGTCAAGTCCTTCTTTTGACCCATTTTGCCAAAGGAAAGGAAGTTGCCTAATAATTATGCACACCTGATATAGGGTGTTGATGTCATTAGACCACACCCCTTCTCATTACAGAGATGCACATCACCTAATATGCTTAATTGGTAGTAGGCTTTCGAGCCTATACAGCTTGGAGTAAGACAACATGCATAAAGAGGATGATGTGGTCAAAATACTCATTTGCCTAATAATTCTGCACGCAGTGTAAAGTTAGGCTACTTTCACACTAGCGTTCGGAGCGGGTCCGTCTGATGTTTCATCAGATGGATCCGCTCCTATAATGCAGACGTTTGCATCCGTTCAGAACGGATCCGTCTGCATTATAACTTAGAAAAATTTCTAAGTCTGAAAGTAGCCTGAGCGGATCCGTTCAGACTTTACATTGAAAGTCAATGGGGGCGGATCCGTTTGAAGATTGAGCCATATAGTGTCATCTTCAAGCGGATCCGTCCCCATTGACTTACATTGTAAGTCTGGACGGATCCGCTCGCCTCCGCACGGCCAGGCGGACACCCGAACGCTGCAAGCAGCGTTCAGGTGTCCGCTCACTGAGCGGAGCGGAGGCTGAACGCTGGCAGGCGGATGCATTCTCAGTGGATCCGCCTCCACTGAGAATGCATTAGGGCCGGACGGCTGCGTTCGGGACCGCTTGTGAGAGCCTTCAAACGGAGCTCACGGGCGGACACCTGAACGCAGGTGTGAAAGTAGCCTTAATCTGTCTGTTAGTTCAGTGGGTGACCTCAAAGAATGAGGAGAGCGTCAAATAAGGGACGAGGCCCCGGTCGTGGTGCTGCTGGTGGAGCTCCTGTTGCAGGGAGAGGACGTGGTCGATCTGTGCCAGCTACACGCAGCGGTATTTGGTCGGGCCTAATGCGGCTCTACGAATGGTGAGGCCTTAACAAGTACAGGCGATAGTAGATTGGGTTGCTGACGGTGCCTCCAGTTCCTTCACATTGTCTCCCACCCAGTCTCCTGCTGAAAGACCACAGTTGGCACCTGCAGCCGATGTCCATCAGTCTTTCACCTCACCCCCTTGCACATCAGCCAAGCAGTCTGAGCCCCAAGTCATGCAGCAGTCTCTTCTGCTTTGATGACTCTGTTAGCAGGGTTTCCCAGGGCCATCCACCTAGACCTGCCCCAGAAGTGGAAGAGATTGAGTGCACCGATGCCCAACCACTTATCTTTCAAGATGAGTACATGGGAGGCAGTGGCGGATTATAATTGGGGTGTTTGGGTCGGCAGCCCCGGGCCCGGCATTGCTGGGGGGCCCAACACCGACCCAAACGAGCGCATAGTTCTCTGCCCCACCGCCTATCACCGCCATAGGCTTCAAGCCTAGTAGGCCTGAGGCCTATGTGGTGGTAGAAGACCGGTGCGGCGTGCGTGGTGACGTCATCGTGCGGGGTGCGTGATGACATCATAGCGCGCCTATATAGGGGCGCACGCAGTGCTTTGACGTACGCATGCCTGCCTCACCATTCTGGACACAGGTAAGTATTAGCCTTTTTTTTTTTTTTGTGTGCCAACTTTGGGAGGCAGAGGAGGACATATTACTACAGGGACAGTGGGGGCAAATGTTTCCATTGGGGCAAATTACTTAATGGGGGGCAGTGTGGGGGCACATTACTTAATTAAGGGCAGTGTGGGGGCAAATGACTTAATTGGGGGCAGTGTGGGGGCAAATTACTTAATGAAGGGCAGTGTAGGAGCAAATTACTTAATTGGGGGCAGTGTGGGGGCAAATTGCTTAATGAAGGGCAGTGTAGGGGCAAATTACTTAATGAAGGGCAGTGTAGGGGCAAATTACTTAATTGGGGGCAGTGTGGGGGCAAATTACTTAACGAAGGGCAGTGTGGGGGCAAATTACTTAACGAAGGGCAGTGTGGGGGCAAATTGCTTAATGAAGGGCAGTGTAGGGGCAAATAACTTAATGAAGGGCAGTATGGGGGAAAATTACTTAATGAAGAGCAGTGTAGGGGCAAATTACTTAATGAAGGGCAGTGTAGGGGCAAATTACTTAATGAAGGGCAGTGTAGGGGCAAATTACTTAATGAAGGGCAGTGTAGGGGCAAATTACTTAATGAAGGGCAGTGTAGGGGCAAATTACTTAATGAAGGGCAGTGTAGGGGCAAATTACTTAATGAAGGGCAGTATGGGGGCAAATTACTTAATGAAGGGCAGTGTCAGGACAAATTACTTAATGAGGGGCAGTGTGGGGGGTTATTACCTGATGGGGGGCAAATTACTTTGTAGGGGCAAACTACTACATGGGGAACAGTGTGGGGAGAATTACTACATGGGAGGCAGTGTGGAAGAAATTACTGTAAGGAGCAGTGTGAGGGAAATTACTATATGCTGGTAGTGTGGGGGCGTTGCTATTAGGGCACATTATTTTTGGGGACACTATACAGGCATTATTACCTGGAGCACAATATAGGGTGTTACTACTACTGGGGGCACTCTAGGGTACATTATAATTGCTGTAGACACTATGGGGACTTTTTGTGTAATGTATCAAACTGGTGTAAAGTAGAACTGGGTTAGTTGCCCATAGCAACAGACTCCACCTTTCATTTTTGACAGGTCCTTTGAAAAATGAAAGGTGGAATCTGATTGGTTGCTATGGGCACCTAAGCCAGTTCTACTTTACACTAGTTTGATAAATGACCCCAATTATGAGAAATCTAACGTGTCTGTGTAACAAACTCTGTAGAGACGAGATGCGGCTGAAAGAATGCCATGGCGGTCTGGGTCTAAAGGAGGAGAAGAGGAAAGAGAAGGTCTACATGACAGGAGATGTCCCTGGATGTCACAGGTATGTGGTGCTGTATTCCTATATATGTAGAGCTGGCTCACTACTGTGATCTGCGTCTCATCTTCTCCTTCAAGTCTTTTTTTATCATAATTATATGTATTTTAAATTTGGCAACTAAAATTTGAATTTGTCACCTGCAGTCCTATGTAACAGCTCAGATAACAGTGATAACTTTCTGTGTGCAGATAATGTAGTAGATGTTCCATGCAGTCCTATGTAACACCTCACATAACACAATAGTTCACTGTGTTATGTGGGGTGTTACATAGGACTGCAGATAACATCTATGACATCTTTACACAGAGAGTTAGGAGATGGTGGGGGTGCGACTCCTGGCACCTCGGCCAATCAGCGGTTTGAGGAGACGGCGATGTCCCAGTGAGCGCCGCAGCCTCTTTGCTCCTTACCAAGCACAGCTCGGTCCATTTGATAGCACTGTGCTTGTTACTGCAGCTCATCCCCAATCCCTCAGATGGAACTGAGCTGCACCTCGGCCACGTGAAAGATGAATGTGATGTCATATGGCCTAGGAAGAGACTGTGCCGCTCAGGAAGCACCGCAGCCTCTTCATACAGAAAAAAAATAAAGAAATAAAAATTGGTAGTGGTGGGGGGGGGGGGGGGGGGCCTAGTTGGGTAGACAGCCCCGGGCCTATCATGCACTTAATCCGCCCCTGATGGGAGGACCATCGCAGCACGTCTCGGATGATGACGAAACACAGGTGCCAACTGCTGGGGCTGCAGACCGACAAGGAAGGCAGGGGTGAAGACTGGGTGGAAGATGATGTGGAGGACGATGAGGTCCTCGACCCCACATGGAATCAAGGTCATGCGAGTGACCGATGTAGTTCGGAGGAAGAGGCGATGGTCGCACAGAACCACCAGCACAGCAGAAGAGGGAGCAGGGTGCAAAAGCGGAGCCTCCTACTGCCCACCGCAGCAAGGGACCGAGGACACCAAAGCCAGCTCCAAGGAGTACCCTGGCGTGGCAGTTCTTCAGACAATGTGCTGACGACAAGACACGAGTGGTTTGCACGCTGTGCAATCAGAGCCTGAAGCGAGGCATAAACGTTCTCAACCTGAGCACAACCTGCATGACCAGGCATCTGAGTGCAAAGCACGAGCTGCAGTGGAGTAGACACCTCAAAAACCAAGAAAGGTCTCTGGCTCCTCCTGCTTCATCTTCTGCTGCAGTCTCGGCCTCTTCATCCACCTCTGGAGTGACAGTGCCACCCGGCACCCCGCAAACAGAGGATCTGCCAGTAACACCAACACCTGGGTCACCAAGCATCTCCACAATGTCCCACGGAAGCGTTCAGCTCTCCATCTCCCAAACGCTGGAGAGGAAGAGGAAGCACCCCCCTACCCACCCGTGATCCCTAGCCCTGAATGCCAGCATTTCTAAATTACTGGCCTTTGAAATGCTGTCATTCCGTCACCGGGGGGCACAGTGGAAGCACAAGGCGAAGGCAGAGGAGGAGGAAGAGGTCGCCAACGCAGCTGGGGCACCGCCAGCACCTCAGAAGGCAGGGTTAGCCTGGCCAAAATGTGAAAAAGCTTTGTCAGCACGCCACTGTATACTATAGGGTTCTATACTGTATACTCTGGGGTGCTGTATTCTATAGGGTGCTTTACTACATACTTTGGGGTGCTGTATACTATAGGGTGCTATACTGCATACTGTGGGGTGCTGTATACTATAGGGTGCTATACTGTATACTCTGGGGTGCTGTATTCTATAGGGTGCTATACTGCATACTTTGGGGTGCTGTATACTATAGGGTGCTATACTGCATACTGTGGGGTGCTGTATACTATAGGGTGCTATACTGCATACTGTAGGGTGCTGTATACAATAGGGTGCTATACTGCATACTGTAGGGTGCTGTATACTATAGGGTGCTATACTGCATACTGTAGGGTGCTGTATACTATAGGGTGCTATACTGCATACTGTGAAGTGCTGTATACTATAGGGTGCTATACGGCATACTGTGGGGTGCTGTATACTATAGGGTGCTTTACTACATACTTTGGGGTGCTGTATACTATAGGGTGCTATACTGCATACTGTGGGGTGCTGTATACTATAGGGTGCTATACTGTATACTCTGGGGTGCTGTATTCTATAGGGTGCTATACTGCATACTTTGGGGTGCTGTATACTATAGGGTGCTATACTGCATACTGTGGGGTGCTGTATACTATAGGGTGCTATACTGCATACTGTAGGGTGCTGTATACTATAGGGTGCTATACTGCATACTGTAGGGTGCTGTATACTATAGGGTGCTATACTGCATACTATAGGGTGCTATACTGCATACTGTAGGGTGCTGTATACTATAGGGTGCTATACTGCATACTGTGAAGTGCTGTATACTATAGGGTGCTTTACTACATACTTTGGGGTGCTGTATACTATAGGGTGCTATACTGCATACTGTGGGGTGCTGTATACTATAGGGTGCTATACTGTATACTCTGGGGTGCTGTATTCTATAGGGTGCTATACTGCATACTTTGGGGTGCTGTATACTATAGGGTGCTATACTGCATACTGTGGGGTGCTGTATACTATAGGGTGCTATACTGCATACTGTAGGGTGCTGTATACTATAGGGTGCTATACTGCATACTGTAGGGTGCTGTATACTATAGGGTGCTATACTGCATACTGTAGGGTGCTGTATACTATAGGGTGCTATACTGCATACTGTAGGGTGCTGTATACTATAGGGTGCTATACTGCATACTGTGAAGTGCTGTATACTATAGGGTGCTATACTGCATACTGTGGGTTCTGTATACTAAAGGGTGCTATACTGCATACTGTAGGGTGCTGTATACTATAGGGTGCTATACTGCATACTGTAGGGTGCTGTATACTATAGGGTGCTATACTGCATACTGTGAAGTGCTGTATACTATAGGGTGCTATACTGCATACTGTGGGGTGCTGTATACTAAAGGGTGCTATACTGCATAATTTGGGGTGCTGTATACTATAGGGTGCTATACTGCATACTGTGGGTTCTGTATACTAAAGGGTGCTATACTGCATACTGTAGGGTGCTGTATACTATAGGGTGCTATACTGCATACTGTAGGGTGCTGTATACTATAGGGTGCTATACTGCATACTGTGAAGTGCTGTATACTATAGGGTGCTATACTGCATACTGTGGGGTGCTGTATACTAAAGGGTGCTATACTGCATAATTTGGGGTGCTGTATACTATAGGGTGCTATACTGCATACTGTGGGGTGCTGGAGTGCACTGCAACGCTAGGGTGAGCCCCGGTCTCCTTCCTGCAGAGCGGTGCCCACTTCCAGCCTGAGCCCAGCTGCCCAGAGCACTGATCCTGAGCCGCTGGAGTCTTCAGGAATGTGAGTATTTACAGTATTTCATTGTACTCTACGAGGTGTGTGGATTTTTTTTTTTGTGTGTGTTGTGGTGGAGGGCGTGATTGCATTCCAGGGTGTGGGAAGGCGGAATCCAGGGGGCCCAAGTAAATTCTTGCCCAGGGTCCAATCAATATTAAATACGGCCCTGCATCCACCGCCTCCTCAACCTCTTACTCCACTTTGACCTCCTCCTCCTAGTTCAAGATTATTATTTTTCCCTATCCACATTTGTTTGCAGAGCAACTGTCCTGCTCTTACCCCTATTTTGCTTCCTTTTGCAGCCCTCTAGCCCTTTCTATGACTTTTTTTTTTAGCCATTTTAGTGCCCCAAAGTTCGGGTCCCCATTGACTTCAATGGGGTTCAGGGTCAAGTTCGGGTCCCGAACCCAAACTTTGCGGCGAAGTTCGGCCGAACCCGAACTTCCAGGTGTTTGCTCAACCCTACACACGGAGTAAATTATATTTTTTATATGGCCCCATTGAATTGAATGGATTCGCATACAGGCTGCAAAAACACGATACAGGAACGGAAAAAAAAAAACCTTCAGGAGCGGGCTGAGCATGCATGTGTACACTGGGGGGTTGAGAGGAAGAACCGTATACAGAACCGTTCACTTCCATGTGTGTTTCTGTATGTCCGTATGTCTGTTCCGCAATTTATTGAAAATTTGAGTCTGCTGCTTCGCTGAATAAAAAAAATAAATAGCTTTGTGATGAATTATTTGCCACGAAGCGCATTTTTTTGTAAGTAGCGGGTGCAACGACAGGGAGCTGCAATAGCGCCGCCCCCGTCATTGTACCCCTCAGATGCCGCGTTCATACATGATCTCAGTATCTGAGTATTGAGTATATAATTAACAATAATTCAAACTTACAAAATCCAACTTACCGCCTCCATTTGCTCGCGACGGGCCATCTTGCTTGAAGATCTTGGCCGAAATCCCGTGCGGCGCGAGATTACGTCATCACGCCAGCCGACATGATGATGTAATCTTGCTCCGCACGGGATTTCGGCCAAGACCTTCAAGCAAGAAGGAGGCTGGCGGCCCGTCGCAAGCAAATGGAGGCGGTAATTTTGAGTTTTCGTGTTTTTTACACTATTTCACTTTAAATCGATTCACTGACACGAAGCACGAGGAAATTCGGCTTCTAGGCGAATCGAATTTATACTGAAATTCCGATCGAATTCCACTTCATGGGATTCGATTCGCTCATCTCTAAACATGACCTATTATATGGACAAGGATAGGACTGTTCTATTAGGGGCCAGCTGTTCCGTTCTGCAAAATACAGAATGCACACGGACATCATCGTGTTTTTTGGCGAATCCGTTTTTATACATACGAGGGTGTGCCTGAGCACTAAGGTTGTTCTTTGGCACGTCAACTATTGCTAGAAGCTGTCATGGCATGTTGGGAGTTGTAGTATTGCAGTAACACAAGGCATCCATAGTGCAGTATAATAGATAACAAGTGACAGTAAAGTCACCTGCTTATTACCAGGCTAGAAGGCAGCTACATTGTATCCTTTCCCTTGCAGCTGTTACATCCTCTTCCTCTCACACTTTATTCGTACCCCTATTATCACATATTTTTCCTATTTGTCGGCTGTTCTTTAAGAAGTGAGACGCCCAGAATCGTGCGTCAGAGAAGAAGTGAGCAGAGGTACCCTTACCTGTCACCCGCGAGAAGGGCCTTTTATGAGCCCTCGCTGACAAACGCCGTGATTTTATTATCATTTAAAGTAGCAATTAGTTAAAAGTTAATCAGAAGAAAGGAGCTGTCAGGGCGTTCATCAGAGCGGCTCTCATTATGTGCCGGCGCTCGCTCTGTTTTACTTAGAAGATTAGGAAGCTGAATATATTAACTGTGTCCCGATGCCAGCAAAGGATTCGGCGGGCCCTGCCGATACTTCAAAGTGACGCCTGAGGTGGCCAGACTGGCAGCGGCGCTGGATGACATGGGGCTCTGTTAACCCTTTACCACTTATTTGGTAAAGCAAGAGCTTAGGAAGTATACTATTAGTTTTCATATTAACAGATGTAGCAGAGCTGAGTTTGTCAGTTGGTGCAATCCAATGTTTTTGATGTACTTTAAATAAACAGTATTGATTATTTTCTTATAGCAAACCAGAGATACAGTCTGCATCGAGCTCCAGTCTCAGATCTGCATGATTCAGAGCTGAAATCTACTAGTGCTTTCTGCTTATTCAGTGTTTGCACAGTGCTTGAAAGGGCAAACATCATTCTGAGAAGTGCCATCTTTACACTGGGGTCTGTACAGTCATGTGATGTAGGAAAACTGCCCCTCCCCCCGCATTAGAGCTAAGCTGTTATTAGGGTGCTGTCACCAACCTTGCAGAATGTTCCAGCTATTAAAATGGTACGTGCAGTAAGCAATAACTCAGTGCGGGATAATGTATGTATGTACAAAGTGAGTGCACCAGAAGAATAGTGAGTGCAGCTGTGGAGTATAATACAGGATGTAACTCAGGATCAGTACAGGATAAGTAATGTATGTACACAGTGACTGCACCAGCAGAATAGTGAGTGCAGCTCTGGAGTATAATACAGGATGTAACTCAGGATCAGTACAGGATAAGTAATGTATGTACACAGTGACTGCACCAGCAGAATAGTGAGTGCAGCTCTGGAGTATAATACAGGATGTAACTAAGGATCAGTACAGGATAAGTAATGTATGTACACAGTGACTCCACCAGCAGAATAGTGAGTGCAGCTCTGGAGTATAATACAGGATGTAACTCAGGATCAGTACAGGATAAGTAATGTATGTACACAGTGACTGCACCAGCAGAATAGTGAGTGCAGCTCTGGAGTATAATACACAATGTAACTCAGGATCAGTACAGGATAAGTGATGTATGTACACAGTGACTCCACCAGCAGAATAGTGAGTGCAGCTCTGGAGTATAATACAGGATGTAACTCAGGATCAGTACAGGATAAGTAATGTATGTACACAGTGACTTCACCAGCAGAATAGTGAGTGCAGCTCTGGAGTATAATACAGGATGTAACTCAGGATCAGCACAGGATAAGTAATGTATGTACACAGTGACTTCACCAGCAGAATAGTGAGTGCAGCTCTGGAGTATAATACAGGATGTAACTCAGGATCAGTACAGGATAAGTAATGTATGTATACAGTGACTGCACCAGCAGAATAGTGAGTGCAGCTCTGGAGTATAATACAGGATGTAACTCAGGATCAGTACAGGATAAGTAATGTATGTACACAGTGACTGCACCAGCAGAATAGTGAGTGCAGCTCTGGAGTATAATACACAATGTAACTCAGGATCAGTACAGGATAAGTGATGTATGTACACAGTGACTCCACCAGCAGAATAGTGAGTGCAGCTCTGGAGAATAATACAGGATGTAACTCAGGATCAGTAGAGGATAAGTAATGTATGTACACAGTGACTGCACCAGCAGAATAGTGAGTGCAGCTCTGGAGTATAATACAGGATGTAACTCAGGATCAGCACAGGATAAGTAATGTATGTACACAGTGACTGCACCAGCAGAATAGTGAGTGCAGCTCTGGAGTATAATACAGGATGTAACTCAGGATCAGTACAGGATAAGTAATGTAATGTATGTGCACAGTGACTCCACCAGCAGAATAGTGAGTGCAGCTATGGAGTATAATACAGGATGTAACTCAGGATCAGTACAGGATAAGTAATGTATGTACACAGTGACTCCACCAGCAGAATAGTGAGTGCAGCTCTGGAGTATAATACAGGATGTAACTCAGGATCAGTACAGGATAAGTAATGTATGTACACAGTGACTGCACCAGCAGAATAGTGAGTGCAGCTGTGGAGTATAATACAGGATGTAACTTAGGATCAGTACAGGATAAGTAATGTAATGTATGTACACAGTGACTGCACCAGCAGAATAGTGAGTGCAGCTGTGGAGTATAATACAGGATGTAACTCAGGATCAGTACAGGATAAGTAATGTATGCACACAGTGACTGCACCAGCAGAATAATGAGTGCAGCTCTGGCGTATAATACAGGGTATAACTCAGGATCAGTACAGGATAAGTAATGTATGTACACAGTGACTGCACTAGCAGAATAGTGAGTGCAGCTCTGGAGTATAATACAGGATGTAACTCAGGATCAGTACAGGATAAGTAATGTATGTACAGTGACTGCACCAGCAGAATAGTGAGTGCAGCTCTGTAGTATAATACAGGATGGAACTCAGGATCAGTACAGGATAAATAATGTATGTACACAGTGACTGCACCAGCAGAATAGTGAGTGCAGCTCTGAAGTATAATACAGGATGTAACTCAGGATCAGTACAGGATAAGTAATGTAATGTATGTACACAGTGACTGCATAAGCAGAATAGTGAGTGCAGCTCTGGAGTATAATAAGGGATGTAATGCAGGATCAGTACAGGATAAGTAATGTAATGTATGTACACAGTGACTGCACCAGCGGAATAGTGAATGCAGCTCTGGAGTATAATACAGGATGTAACTCAGGATCAGTACAGGATAAGTAATGTAATGTATGTACACAGTGACTGCACTAGCAGAATAGTGAGTTCAGCTCTGGAGTATAATACAGGATGTAACTGAGGATCAGTACAGGATAAGTAATGTATGTACACAGTGACTGCACCAGCAGAATAGTGAGTGCAGCTCTGGAGTAAAACACAGGATGTAACTCAGGATCAGTACAGGATAAGTAATGTATGTACACAGTGACTTCACCAGCAGAATAGTGAGTGCAGCTCTGGAGTATAATACAGGATGTAACTCAGGATCAGTACAGGATAAGTAATGTATGTACACAGTGACTGCACCAGCAGAATAGTGAGTGCAGCTCTGGAGTATAATACAGGATGTAACTCAGGATCAGTACAGGATAAGTAATGTATGTACACAGTGACTGCATCAGCAGAATAGTGAGTGCAGCTCTGGAGTATAATACAGGATGTAACTCAGGATCAGTACAGGATAAGTAATGTAATGTATGTACACAGTGACTGCACCAGCAGAATAGTGAGTGCAGCTCTGGAGTATAATACAGGATGTAACTCAGGATCAGTACAGGATAAGTAATGTAATGAATGTACACAGTGACTGCACCAGCAGAATAGTGAGTGCAGCTCTGGAGTATAATACAGGATGTAACTCAGGATCAGTACAGGATAAGTAATGTATGTACACAGTGACTGCACCAACAGAATAGTGAGTGCAGCTCTGGAGTATAATACAGGATGTAACTCAGGATCAGTACAGGATAAGTAATGTATGTACACAGTGACTGCACCAGCAGAATAGTGAGTGCAGCTCTGGAGTATAATACGGGATGTAACTCAGGATCAGTACAGGATAAGTAATGTATGTACACAGTGACTGCATCAGCAGAATAGTGAGTGCAGCTCTGGAGTATAATACAGGATGTAACTCAGGATCAGTACAGGATAAGTAATGTAATGTATGTACACAGTGACTGCACCAGCAGAATAGTGAGTGCAGCTCTGGAGTATAATACAGGATGTAACTCAGGATCAGTACAGGATAAGTAATGTAATGAATGTACACAGTGACTGCACCAGCAGAATAGTGAGTGCAGCTCTGGAGTATAATACAGGATGTAACTCAGGATCAGTACAGGATAAGTAATGTATGTACACAGTGACTGCACCAGCAGAATAGTGAGTGCAGCTCTGGAGTATAATACAGGATGTAACTCAGGATCAGTACAGGATAAGTAATGTATGTACACAGTGACTGCATCAGCAGAATAGTGAGTGCAGCTCTGGAGTATAATACAGGATGTAACTCAGGATCAGTACAGGATAAGTAATGTAATGTATGTACACAGTGACTGCACCAGCAGAATAGTGAGTGCAGCTCTGGAGTATAATACAGGATGTAACTCAGGATCAGTACAGGATAAGTAATGTAATGAATGTACACAGTGACTGCACCAGCAGAATAGTGAGTGCAGCTCTGGAGTATAATACAGGATGTAACTCAGGATCAGTACAGGATAAGTAATGTATGTACACAGTGACTGCACCAGCAGAATAGTGAGTGCAGCTCTGGAGTATAATACAGGATGTAACTCAGGATCAGTACAGGATAAGTAATGTATGTACACAGTGACTGCACCAGCAGAATAGTGAGTGCAGCTCTGGAGTATAATACAGGATGTAACTCAGGATCAGTACAGGATAAGTAATGTATGTACACAGTGACTGCATCAGCAGAATAGTGAGTGCAGCTCTGGAGTATAATACAGGATGTAACTCAGGATCAGTACAGGATAAGTAATGTAATGTATGTACACAGTGACTGCACCAGCAGAATAGTGAGTGCAGCTCTGGAGTATAATACAGGATGTAACTCAGGATCAGTACAGGATAAGTAATGTAATGAATGTACACAGTGACTGCACCAGCAGAATAGTGAGTGCAGCTCTGGAGTATAATACAGGATGTAACTCAGGATCAGTACAGGATAAGTAATGTATGTACACAGTGACTGCACCAGCAGAATAGTGAGTGCAGCTCTGGAGTATAATACAGGATGTAACTCAGGATCAGTACAGGATAAGTAATGTATGTACACAGTGACTGCACCAGCAGAATAGTGAGTGCAGCTCTGGAGTATAACACAGGATGTAACTCAGGATCAGTACAGGATGATGTAATGTTAGTGCACAGTAACTCACTATTTGTATAGATTATTCAGATATAAAATGTTGATAAGTGATGATTGTGTAGCAGAAGACACATTGTATGTCACTTACACAACCATTTCTCACTCTTCTCCATCCTCGGTTTTGTCTCTGCAGCTCTTTCCCCCTCTCCTCTCAGATACTGACCAGCTGCTCTTTCTCTGGTTTATCCAAGGAGGAAATCAAATTTTCATGGCAGAAGACAAGACATCTGGGATGTGAGGCCCATCATATGTGGTCATGCTTTGTATTTTCAGTATAATTAGGTTTCCTGACAAAATTAAGATTTGCTAATGAATCAAGTGACCCTCTTATTGTCCAGTGCTCCCTGTGGGGAAATTTATTAAAGATTGCTTTTCATATTCTAGTCTGAAACCATACTTTGTAAAGTTCACCAACTTTATAAAGAGCCGCACAGTTCTTGATACATTTTGTGCGTTTCCGGTCTGTCCTAAAGATAGAAAATGAAAGTTTGCACAAAATATTCTGTCTTTATTGCACTTGTTGGAGACGAGCGAACCACCCCCTCCCCCTCCAGTGATCACACCCTCTTTTCCTACTTTGGAAGAGTTCATCTTCTACAATTATGGGGCTTATAAATAATTTGTGTTGAGCAAATCAAAGTCTACGAAGTGGAATTCGATTCGTATTTCAGGGAACGTTCGATTCGCAGTGAAGCCAAATTTCCTAGTGCTTCGTGGTAGCAAATCGATTTTCCCTGAATGGCGGTAAAAAAATACCCCCAAAAAATCATACTTACCTCATCCGTTTGAGTGTCCACCGCCATCTTGATTGAAGATCTCGCATGAAATTCCGTGCGCAATGGCATATGACGTAACCACGCCATCCGACATGATGACATCACGTGCTGTGCGAGATTTCTCGCTACATCTTCAATCAAGATGGCGGCAGCCGGCTTCTTGCGATCAAATGGATGAGGTAAGTACGATTTTATTATTTATGTTACACTGTAATATTGCTGTTAGATGCCGCGATCAGATATGAACGCGGCATCTAAGGGGAACAATGAAGGGGGGGGGCGCATTAATTGCTGCTCTCTTTCATTACACCCATTACTTACAAAGAAATGCAAAGTCATTTGTCGCAAAGCAAATTTTTGAAACATAAGGCAAAGCAGCTGAATAGAATTTTTGAATACTTCCCTCTTTTCTAATTATGATTTACGACTGTGCAACTGTGCAAATTCATAATTCATAAATATGGACATTTTTGCAGATGTTATTCTGAAAGATATTTTCTATCTGAATTAAAAAGTATAACAATAATTCTCTATTCTCCTGCAATCAGGCAGTTAGATGAATGATGTCATTAGTAGCTGTGTATATAGGTCCAGCATCCACTGGACAGTATCCTCTCTCAGTCAGCGACTCATTTTAAAGGCTATGTTTCCCTTTACAGTTTCATTATGCTTTCAGTTTATCTGCAATGAAAAATATTGACATTTTTCTTATATAGTTTTTATTAAAAATCTCCTACCACTTTACATAAGGCCTCATGCCCACGACCGTGGTGTGTTTTGCGGTCCACAAATCGCGGATCCACAAAACAGGGATGGCGTCCGTGCGCGGTCCGCAATTTGCGGAACGGCGCGGACAGCCTTTAATATAAATGCCTATTCTTGTCTGCAAAGCGCGGACAAGAATAGGACATGTTATATTTTTTTTAGCGGGGCCACGGAACGGAGCAACGGATGCGGACAGCACACGGAGTGCTGTCCACATCTTTTGCGGCCCCATTGAAGTGAATGGGTCCGCATCCGAGCCGCCAAAACGGCAGCTCGGATGCGGACCAAAACAACGGCCGTGTGCATGAGGCCTAAAGAAAATAATCCTCGGCACTCCTTGAGATTTGCTT
This sequence comes from Bufo bufo, assembly GCF_905171765.1. Taxonomy (NCBI): domain Eukaryota; kingdom Metazoa; phylum Chordata; class Amphibia; order Anura; family Bufonidae; genus Bufo; species Bufo bufo. Next base: position 226,817,286 of record NC_053395.1, on the reverse strand, counting down.
GAAGTGTTGTGCTTATTTTTATTTGGTTTTCATATGCAAAGCAACTTTCACGTTTATATGTGACGTTTCGGTCCCACTTGGACCTTTTTTAAACACTACGTGACAAAATACAAAAATGACATATAAATATAAGAACATTACAAGAGATCATGATGATAATAATAATCTAAGTATACAGTATCTGTCTGTGATTAAACTGTCATAAAGCAAATTTACAGAGTACAGTCCAAGAGCGTATAGGATACAGTTATTTAGAATCCTAGTAATGGGGGCCGGAAGTGTTACCTCCAAACTGGAAGTGAAGAGGAGAAGATACCTTAATAATTGAAAAAGGGTCTATAAGAGGGATAAGGGATGGGCAGAAGGTAAAACAATGCTAGGGTAAATCAGGCAGACTTGTTGTGTCCCCAAACAGTGTCCCTGGTAAAAACCTGGGTGAAAATAATTAATTGTTTGGTATCAGCAAGATGGCGGCGCTTTTCAGCGTGGAACTCACGCCAGTAGGTAAAGTGTGACAGGAAATAAGATGGCGATGTGTTCCACGCTGGAACACATCGCTAAAATAGAGAAGACAGCTGGTGATGGCTCTAGTGGGGGGTTCCCCCATGGTCCGGAGTGGAGCGAGGGTAAGGGAGAGCCCTGTGGAACATATGTTATGAAAAGGAGGGGTGTGTTCCATCCTGGAACACCTCCGGCCTGCTGATATAAGAGAGAGCCGATACGTTCCACTGTGGAACGCATCGGAGCTAGAGAGGGAACTAGATGGAAAGCATGGCTGTGTGAAGCCAACATACCTGAGGCACACATAGAATTCTACCTCGATCTTCTCAACCTGGCTCTCAGAGACAATTACTTCATGTTTGAAGATACATTTTTCTTGCAGAAACAAGGGACCGCAATGGGCTCACATGTAGCGCCACCTTACGCCAACGCATACATTCTATTGACCAGTGTGAATTGAGATCTGAAAACTGTCGTAATGTAAAAGATTGTTACGGTCCGTCGGTTTATGGTAGAGGTCCGTGGTTAATGTACCGTCAGTATTCTTGAGGACCAAAGTGTCCGGAAAACTGATTGACTTTTGGTCATGGTGTATTGTAAATTGAAGTTCGGGATATATGGTATTGATGAATTGATGAAATGTATTCAGAGTCTCCAGAGGTCCGTCCCAAATGCAGAATATGTCATCTATATATCTTTTCAAAATTTTTACTGATTGTGTAAAAAGTGGATTGTGGTAAATATGTTCAATCCCTACTCATATGACACGAGTAGGGATTGAACATATTTACCACAATCCACTTTTTACACAATCAGTCAAAATTTGGAAAAGATATATAGATGACATATTCTGCATTTGGGACGGACCTCTGGAGACTCTGAATACATTTCATCAATTCATCAATACCATATATCCCGAACTTCAATTTACAATACACCATGACCAAAAGTCAATCGGGGCGCCTCACTTCCTGGGTTTCATGGGTTAGGTCATGTGACCTCGCTGACCAATCCTAGCCCTCATGCGCATATATAAGTGGCTCAGCCCCTTCCCAGATGCCGCAGTGTCAAGGTCCTTGTGTCCTGCTAAGGCTCCTGATAACCAATTGTGTTCCTGACTCGTATTTGTGTTATTGGATTCTGCTACCCATCTGATCCCAGCCTGCTAGCCTTGACTCTCCTGTTGCTGACCCAGATTACCTGACCTGTACTTGTGCCGCGTACCCTGATCTTTCGCCTGTCTAACTACGCCTCTGCCTCATCCTTCGGTCCTGCACTGTTGCTCCTGGTAACGACTCTGCCTGCCTGACTCCGCCTGTACTTCTGTTACCTTTCCCCTGGTACGTCCTGGTACGCCTGGACCAGCTGCCTCGTCTGCCTATTCTCCTCAAGTGGTAGCGACCTGGTGTTTCCCTTTGGAAAGTCTATCCCCACCATCAGGGGTACTGTGAAGATTGAGGGGTTCACTTAGACAACGCCTTTAGAGGAGGTAGGCACAGTGGATTCACACCCGCTTGTTCGTGGCAATATATTGAGTGGAGGTATTTTTTTCTGTTGGGTTGGTTTTAGTATATGCAGGTATACCTTTGCTATTTTGAGTTGGTTTGTATCCCGGTTCAGAATTAGGTGCGGATCCTTCTAAAGTACCACTTTGCATCCACAGTTGGTGTGCAGACCTAGGTGTTTCCATGGTAACAGACTACAAACAAGTCCTGTGTAGTCATCCTCTCGTCTACCTGTCTCCTACATCCATCTTATATGCCAAATGTATGTTAGGAATATGTAGGAGACCAGTGACAGCAATATCAGACTACACAGGGCTTGATGTCTTTTACCAAGGAGACAGATCCTTGCTGAATTTCATCTTATGGCACATGTATCTCCTCTGCCATATACAGTGGGGCAAAAAAGTATTTAGTCAGCCACCAATTGTGCAAGTTCTCCCACTTAAAAAGATAAGAGAGAGGCCTGTAATTTTCATCATAGGTATACCTCAACTATGAGAGACATAATGAGAAAAAAAAATCCAGAAGATCACATTGTCTGATTTTTTAAGAATTTATTTGCAAATTATGGTGGAAAATAAGTATTTGGTCATTAACAAAAGTTCACCTCAATACTTTGTTATATACCCTTTGTTGGCAATGACAGAGGTCACATTTTCTGTAAGTCTTCATAAGGTTTTCACACACTGTTGCTGGTATTTTGGCCCATTCCTCCATGCAGATCTCCTCCAGAGCAGTGATGTTTTGGGGCTGTCGCTGGGCAACACAGACTTTCAACTCCCCCCAAAGGTTTTCTATGGGGTTGAGATCTGGAGACTGGCTAGGCCACTCCAGGACCTTGAAATGCTACTTATGAAGCCGCTCCTTCGTTGCCCGGGCGGTGTGTGTTTGGGATCATTGTCATGCTGAAAGACCCAGCCACGTTTCATCTTCAATGCCCTTGCTGATGGAAGGAGGTTTTCACTCAAAATCTCACGATACATGGCCCCATTCATTCTTTCCTTTACACGGATCTGTCGTCCTGATCCCTTTGCAGAAAAACAGCCCCAAAGCCTGATGTTTCCACCCCCCCATGCTTCACAGTAGGTATGGTGTTCTTTAGATGCAACTCAGCATTCTTTCTCCTCCAAACACGACGAGTTGAGTTTTTACCAAAAAGTTCTACTTTGGTTTCATCTGACCATATGACATTGAGTCCCTGGCGGCGTAGTGTGTTACTGATGGTAGCCTTTGTTACTTTGGTCCCAGCTCTCTGCAGGTCATTCACTAGGTCCCCCTGTGTGGTTCTGGGATTTTTGCTCACTGTTCTTGTCATCATTATGACCCCACGGGGTGAGATCTTGCGTGGAGCCCCAGATCGAGGGAGATTATCAGTGGTCTTGTATGTCTTCCATTTTCTAATAATTGCTCCCACAGTGGATTTCTTCACACCAAGCTGCTTGCCTATTGCAGATTCAGTCTTCTCAGCCTGGTGCAGGTCTACAATTTTGTTTCTGGTGTCCTTCGACAGCTCTTTGGTCTTGGCCATAGTGGAGTGTGACTGTTTGAGGTTGTGGACAGGTGTCTTTTATACTGATAACAAGTTCAAACAGGCGCCATTAATACAACGAGTGGAGGACAGAGGAGCCTTTTAAAGAAGAAGTTCCAGGTCTGTGAGAGCCATAAATCTTGCTTGTTTGTAGGGGACCAAATACTTATTTTACCGAGGAATTTACCAATTAATTCATTAGAAATCCTACAATGTGAATTCCTGTATTCTTTCCCCCCATTCTGTCTCTCCTAGTTGAAGTGTACCTATGATGAAGATTACAGGCCTCTCTCATCTTTTTAAGTGGGAGAACTTGCACAATTGGCGGCTGACTAAATACTTTTTTGCCCCACTGTATGTTTGTTGCACTGTATGCCAGCAAGCCTTACTGTTAAGACTGACGTCAGAAACACATCCTAATACATTCCCCCCATTGTCTTCAGTGTTACCTTAAGGCACTGACTTATTATCTCCTGCATTAGAGAGAGGACAAACTCATTATCTCCCATATTACCTGGGGGCACTGAGTTATTATCTCCTGTATTAGCACCGAGAACTGACTTATTATCTCTTGTATTAGCACTGAGCACTGACTTATCATCTCCTGCATTAGCACGGACTACTGATTCATTACCACTTATTATCTCTTGTATTAGCATAGAGCACTGACTTATTATCTCCTGTTTTAGCACAGAGACCTGACTTATTATCTCCTGTATTAGCACAGAGCACTGACTCATTATCTCTTGTATTAACACCGAGAACTGACTTATTATCTCTTGTATTATCACCGAGCACTGACTTATTATTTCCTGTATTAGCACGGACTACTGATTCATTATCACCTGTATTAGCACACAGCACTGACTTATTATCTCCTGTATTAGATCAGGGAACTGACTTATTATCTCCTATATCAGCACAGAGCACTGACTTATTATCCCCTGTATTAGCACACAGCACTGACTCATTATCTCCTGTTTTAGCACAGAGCACTGACTTATTATCTGCTGTATTAGCACACAGCACTGACTTATTATCTCCTGTATTATCACACAGCACTGACTTATTATCTCCTGTATTAGCACCGAGAACTGACTTATTATCTCTTGTATTAGCACTGAGCACTGCCTTATCATCTCCTGCATTAGCACGGACTACTGATTCATTACCACCTGTATTAGCACACAGACCTGACTTATTATCTCCTGTATTAGATCAGGGAACTGACTTATTTTCTCCTATATCAGCACAGAGCACTGACTTATTATCCCCTGTATTAGCACACAGCACTGACTTATTATCTCTTGTATTAGCATAGAGCACTGACTTATTATCTCCTGTATTAGCACAGAACACTGACTCATTATCTCTTGTATTAACACCGAGAACTGACTTATTATCTCCTGTATTAGCACGGACTACTGATTCATTATCACCTGTATTAGCACACAGCACTGACTTATTATCTCCTGTATTAGATCAGGGAACTGACTTATTATCTCCTATATCAGCACAGAGCACTGACTTATTATCCCCTGTATTAGCACACAGCACTGACTTATTATCTCCTATATCAGCACAGAGCACTGACTTATTATCCCCTGTATTAGCACACAGCACTGACTTATTATCTCCTATATCAGCACAGAGCACTGACTTATTATCCCCTGTATTAGCACACAGCACTGACTTATTATCTCCTATATCAGCACAGAGCACTGACTTATTATCCCCTGTATTAGCACACAGCACTGACTCATTATCTCCTGTTTTAGCACAGAGCACTGACTTATTATCTGCTGTATTAGCACAGAGCACTGACTTATTATCTGCTGTATTAGCACAGAGCACTGACTTATTATCTCCTGTATTATCACACAGCACTGACTTATTATCTCCTGTATTATCACACAGCACTGACTTATTATCTCCTGTATTATCACACAGCACTGACTCATTATCTCCTGTATTATCACACAGCACTGACTTAATATCTCCTGTATTAGCACAGAGCACTGACTTATTATCTCCTGTATTATCACACAGCACTGACTTATTATCTCCTGTATTATCACACAGCACTGACCTATTATCTCCTGTATTATCACACAGCACTGACTTATTATCTCCTGTATCAGCACAGAGCACTGACTTATTATCTCCTGTATTAGCACACAGCACTGACTCATTATCTCCTGTATTAGCACAGAACACTGGCTTATTATCTCCTGTATTACCACAGAGAACTGACTCATTATCTCCTGTATTAGCACTCAGCGCTGACTTATTATCTCCTGTATTATCACACAGCGCTGACTCATTATCTCCTGTATTAGCCCAGAGCACTGACTTATTATCTCTTGCTGCGCCTACACGAACCAACCCAATAGCCCCCATGAATAATATCAGAATATACTCATATAATGTATCATGAATCTTTTATTATTACAAAAAATTAATGGACAAGGTGAAAACAGAAGAAAGGGGGAGGATATAACTAAATCTCCTCACTCCTGATACCCCTGATAGAGGGAATCGCACAGGTTCTCAGCTGAATATAATAATGATGTAAAATATCCCTGGGTAAAACATGTATAGATACAGTAGCTCCCACAATGCACAGTGTGGATAAAAAACACTGTAACTTTGCAGAAAGATAGTAGTTGATGGTACAACTGAAATATACACACTTCAGCTGGTATCTGTGATCACTTGTAGCCCCCTCTTTTATACACACTTTGACGTGCGGACCCTTTGATCTATTTGGTGTTATTTTTGACTGGACACGGTTCCGGCTTGATATTGGTCCCCATTCATCGTGTGTATATTTCAGTTGTACCATCAACTACTATCTTTCTGCACAGTTACAGTGTTTTTTTATCCACACTGTGCATTGTGGGAGCTACAGTCAGGTCCATAAATATTGGGACATCGACACAATTCTAACATCTTTGGCTCTATACACCACCACAATGGATTTGAAATGAAACGAACAAGATGTGCTTTACCTGCGGACTGTCAGCTGTAATTTGAGGCTATTTACATCCAAATCAGGTGAACGGTGCAGGAATTACAACAGTTTGCATCTGTGCCTCCCACTTGCTAAGGAACCAAAAGTAATGGGACAGAATAATAATCATAAATCAAACTTTCACTTTTTAATACTTGGTTGCAAATCCTTTGCAGTCAATTACAGCCTGAAGTCTGGAACGCATAGACATCACCAGACGCTGGGTCTCATCCCTGGTGATGCTCTGCCAGGCCTCTACTGCAACTGTCTTCAGTTCCTGCTTGTTCTTGGGGCATTTTCCCTTCAGTTTTGTCTTCAGCAAGTGAAATGCATGCTCCATCGGATTCAGGTCCGGTGATTGACTCGGCCATTGCAGAACATTCCACTTCTTTCCCTTATAAAACTCTTTGGTTGCTTTTGCAGTATGCTTTGGGTCGTTGTCCATCTGCACTGTGAAGCGCCGTCCAATTAGTTCTGAAGCATTTGGCTGAATATGAGCAGATAATATTGCCCGAAACTCTTCAGAATTCATCCTGCTGCTTTTGTCAGCAGTCACATCATCAATAAATACAAGAGAAGCAGTTCCATTGGCAGCCATACATGCCCATGCCATGACACTACCACCACCATGCTTCACTGATGAGGTGGTAAGCTTAGGATCATGAGCAGTTCCTTTCCTTCTCCATACTCTTCTCTTCCCATCACTCTGGTACAAGTTGATCTTGGTCTCATCTGTCCATAGGATGTTGTTCCAGAACTGTGAAGGCTTTTTTAGATGCTGTTTGGCAAACTCTAATCTTGCCTTCCTGTTTTTGAGGCTCACCAATGGTTTCCATCTTGTGGTGAACCCTCTGTATTCACTCTGGTGAAGTCTTCTCTTGATTGTTGACTTTGACACACATACACCTACCTCCTGGAGAGTGTTCTTGATCTGGCCAACTGTTGTGAAGGGTGTTTTCTTCACCAGGGAAAGAATTCTTCGGTCATCCACCACAGTTGTTTTCCGTGGTCTTCCGGGTCTTTTGGTGTTGCTGAGCTCACCGGTGCGTTCCTTCTTTTTAAGAATGTTCCAAACAGTTGTTTTGGCCAGGCCTAATGATTTTGCTATCTCTCTGATGGGTTTGTTGTGTTTTTTCAGCCTAATGATGGCTTGCTTCACTGATAGTGACAGCTCTTTGGATCTCATCTTGAGAGTTGACAGCAACAGATTCCAAATGCAAATATCAGACTGGAAATGACCTCTGGACCTTTTATCTGCTCATTGTAATTGGGATAATGAGGGAATAACACACACCTGGCCATGGAACAGCCGAGAAGACAATTGTCCCATTACTTTTGGTCCCTTAACAAGTGGGAGGCAGATATGCAAACTGTTGTAATTCCTACACCGTTCACCTGATTTGGATGTAAATACAGCTGACAGTCTGCAGGTAAAGCACATCTTGTTTCATTTCAAATCCATTGTGGTGGTTTATAGAGCCAAAAATGTTAGAATTGTGTCGATGTCCCAATATTTATGGACCTGACTGTATCTATACATGTTTTACCCAGGGATATTTTACATCATTATTATATTCAGCTGAGTACCTGTGCGATTCCCTCTATCAGGGGTATCAGGAGTGAGGAGAGTTAGTTATATCCTCCCCCTTTCTTTTGTTTTCACCTTGTCCATTCATTTTTTGTAATAATAAAAGATTCATGATACATTATATGAGTATATTCTGGTATTATTCATAGGGGCTATTGGGTTGGTTCGTGTAGGCGCAGCATTATGTATGTCTAGGCCCCTCTGTTATTTACATTTATTTATCTGAGGTTTATGTCGGTTCTTTTATTATCTCTTGCGGCCTGCGTTCCACTATATTTGGTCCGGACCGGAAAAATCTAATACAGCTGTCTATTTTAAATCTATGCCTGCAAGGATTTAGTCTCAAGTAATACGGGGGAGATATTCATCTTCCATTACCTCTGATTAGGACCTGTGAAAAGCATCACCTGACTCGGAGGTGGTCACGTGACCATACCAGCTGACCAAGTCACCGGATACCAGCGCGGCAGTGCAATACAGCGTTCTCGCCACATGGAATCAGCGTCCGAGCCGGTGGGCAAATGAACACGTGAGTGTGACGGAGGCTTCCATGCCCCATTAAAGTACAGACACCACCTACTTCAATACCAGCAGAGTGGTAATTCATCTACCAAATGCATATACCAGAAAGGCTGATTATGAATGCAGTATCCAGCCGCTTTTATTATTTAAGAATAAGACTAAGGCTACATGCACACCACCGTTCCGTTTTTTTTGCGATCTGCAAAAAATGGAAGCCGCCCATGAACCTTCTGCAATTTACGGGCGGCCCATTGTAGAAATGCCTGTTCTTGTCCGCAAAACGGACAAGAATAGGACATGCTATATTTTTTTTTGCGGAGCCACGGAACGGAGCAAAGGATGCGGACAGCACACGGAATGGGTCCGCACCCAAGCCGTCAAAACTGCGGCTCAGATGCGGACCCGAACTACATTATCCCTTCCATCAGAGAGCGTCATAGGAATCATGGATTTTGAGAGTCCTATTTATACTGTGTCTCCCAATTTATTTTAATGTGTATTATTATGCACTTTTATTTTGATTTTACTTTTATGCTTTCTTATAAATTTATTTTGTACTAATAAATAACTTCCTGATACTGCAATATTTCAATACCAGCTATATTACCTTTTTGTCCAATACCAGCTCCGAAAAGTGGTGTGCCTGCCCATGTGTATGTTTTTTTTTCATTGGTCCCAGAGTTATTTTAATGTGTATTATTATGTACTTTTATTTTGATTTTACTTTTATGCTTTCTTATAAATTTATTTTGTAGTAATAAATAACTTCCTGATACTGCAATACTCCAATACCAGCTATATTACCTTTGTGTCCAATACCAGCTACGAAAAGTGGTGTGCCTGCCCATGTGTATGTTTTTTTTTCATTGGTCCCAGAGTTTTCCGCATCTTTCCAAAGTTTCCGATGGTTCTCACAAACAAATGGTCGTGTGATGGAAATCATAAAGTATCTGCAGGACGAGCCGTTAAGCCTGTCTGGTATTAATGAAGCCAAGCAGGAATTATTTAGAAGCAAGGCAGATTTTGCTATGACAGGTGCATGCATTAGCCCCTCTCTGAACGGAGGGAGGGGGGAGAACAGGTTCAGCGCTGGAACACCGGCAAGGACAGAGAAGGGGCTTCTTATAAAATTACATTAAGGGAACATGAATGTTGCATCTGTCAAAGAAAGACCTGGGAACCAACCTCCTCGATCGGCTCTGTGTAATGCAAATGATACTTAGACTCGTTGATGGTAATTTTTTTATTCAAAAGCGAAAATTATAAGTTTCCAAGTGCAAGCTCTTTCAATGAAAGTCGACTGCGGGAAAACCTATTACCGCAGACAAAAAACGGCTTTGTCGCTGACTGCACTTTGACAAAGAAAAACAAATCAGAGGTGCGGTGGATTAAGTTTACAGCCGTCCTTGTTAGAAGAACACAGGTTCCTTTGAAATGAAAGTCAGGTAACAAGAACAGCTTTCTCCTAGAATTTATTTTTCTGAGTTAAGAAATCCACTAGAAGCTGATAAAACGCCGCTCAAGTTTATTCCATGACTTTTTTTCCCCCGCTCTTTCCCTAAGGGCTCGTTCACACGACGGTTGCACTTCCGTGCCCGTGCTGTGGACAGCAAATTGCGGTCCGCAATGCATGGGCACCGGCCGGGTCCGCGATCTGTCCGTTCCGCAAAAAGATAGAGCAAGTTCTATCTTTTTGCGGTGCAGAGGCACGAAACGGAACCCCAGGAAGCACTCCGTAGTGCTTCCGTGGGGTTCCGTGCTTCCGTTCCGCACCGCATCTCCGGATTTGTGGACCCATTCAAGTCAATGGGCCGACATCCGTGATGCGGAAATGTACGCGGCCGGTGCCCCGTGTATTGCGGACCCGCCATATGCGGGCCGCTATACGGCAACGGAGGGACAACGGTTGTGTGAACGAGTCCTAACTCTCAGGAATTTTGCACAGGTCTCTGTTACTGACGGGTGAAGCACCTTGAAAATGCTTTCTGTCAAGATGTACAGCAAGAAATGTACATGTTAAACGGAATCTGCCAGATCCTAAAACACCCCCAAACTAGAGCAGTGTATAGTGTTAGTGGCGCTGACTCCAATTGTGCCGTTTTTATCTACAGACTCACTTGCATTTCCACGAGCCAGCAGTAAATTGCATTGAGAAGACTCCTCTTTGAGTCCTCTCCATTATGTGCGTGAGCACAGGAGTCCTCGCAATTCATTTTACTTCTGGTTCTCTAAGCTGTAAACCATTTGAGGCCTCCTAAACTGGGGTGTGGAGTCTGTGGAATCCACTCGTCTTCACTCCTAACCCATGCAATGACCCGTGGACTTTCCAGGAGGATTCCATGCGGTGGACACCCAGAATAGCCAGAGTTTGGTGGTGATAGCTTTGATAGAGCATGGCCAGGGACTGAGATGAAGGTGTGTCAAGGAGGAGGATGATATGGCAACATAATCAAGAATGGAACCACAAGTGAAAGGCAGACAATTCAAGAGACAAGAAAGGAGAGATATCAGGAACAAAGCCAAGGTCAGGATCTATATCAATGCACATGCAAGGCCTGGTTGTCACAGACGTTTCCATGACAGGTGCCAGGAGATCAGTGAGACTGGCAACACGTGGTTTGATCTGACAGGTTCCTTGTGGATCAATTCGTGTCTGTGTTGTTTCTAGTAATGGCCGCACCTCTTGCCTCTGGTGTTGCTTATGTGGTCATTTAACCTTCCCTATTTTCTGTAGCTTCTCCCACCATGCTGTGCGGTTTAAAGCTTTAATCTTGTTGTGGATTTCTGGTGTTTGGATCTCGGCAGAGTTCCTGTGCTTCCATAGCCATTTGAAGTTAAAAGGACATACCTCCATTTTCACCCAGGCAGCACCCCTGATGTTAGCATCGGAGCATCTCATGCTCTAATGCGCTCCCTTGCCCTGCACTAGATCGCACAGGGCAAGGGTTCTTTTGCTTACAATAACACACTGCCGGGCGGAAGTGTGTTCAGTGACGTCACCGGCTCTGATAGGCGTGCTTTAGCACTGCCCTAGCTGTTTTACAGGCTAGGGCAGCGCTAAAGCCTGCCAATCAGTGCCAGTGACATTACCGGGCTTCCTGGCAGCCCCATGGAGAGCCTGGTACGTCACTGGAACTCCTATTTAGCGCAGGACAAAGCAGAGCATTGGAGCATGAACTGCTCCGATGCTCAAGTCAGGGGGGCTGCCGGGGTGAAAATGGGGATATGTCCGGGTTCAGCTCTGAACCTGGACAACCCCTTTAAGTGTCTTCTTCCCCATTAGTTTATTGTTTGGGGTTTCTTGTGTAGCCCTTTTCCCTGTTATTTGTGTTTAGGCCTGAGGGAGACTCCTGTTCGTCCTACCTTTTGGAGGAACAGATTGTCTCGTGTCCTGACATTAATTCCAAGGTCCTACAGGGTGAGTTAGGACTTTAGGTTTCTGTGTATGAACTTACCCACCTCTGGGGTCAGTTCATACTTGCAGTCAGTCAGGACTTTGATTAGGGTTTCTCTAGGAAGTGACCTGCTCCTTTCCCTAGTGTCACGATGCGCTCTGAGCGGAAGCGGTGATGGCCGGGGCGCGCTCCCATGGTAACCACAATAGGGCTGAGCGCCGATCAGCTCACTCTGCACTCGGCCGCATTAGAACTCAGGAGTCATGTGATGCTGGCCACCTCACATGACTCCACCAGCGCCATATTTAAACAGGCAATCTGCTGGCCACAGATTGCCTGTTATTGAGGTCCTTCCTGCGAGATAATCACCTGGTTTGTTGTTCCTGCTTGGCTTCCGATTTCCCGTCCGTCTCATCCTTTGGTCTTGGCGTTCCCTCCTGGTTTTGACTTCGACTTGTCCTGACGATTCTCTGCATGCTCCTCCGGTACCTTTCTGCTCTCTTGGTTAACGACGCGGCTTGTTTGACTTTCCTGTTACTTATGTTGTTTGTCTTCCCTGCACTATGCTATCCAAGGGTTTGTCAACCAGTTGTCCCTTGTCGCTAGGACTTGCGAGGCAAGTAGGCAGGGAAAGGGGTGAGGGTGGAGTTCAGTGGTCACTACACCACCCCCTGTGTGTGTGAGACACCTAGTTTCCAGGCCTTTTCTCCTCACCGCTTTTCCCTCCTACATTCGCAGTGGGTTTCCCTCCCACACTGAAGCGTGACACTGGTGGGGTAATTCTTCTTCAAAGAGGCCTCCAGTCTATCATCTTTGGGTGCCAGTCACCTTAGGTAGCTGATTCTGTGTGATCTAGAGCAGGGATCAGCTGAAACTACAACTCCCAGCATGCTCCATTCAGATCGCTGAAAGTTTTGAGAAGCAAGTGTGCATGCTGGGAGTCCTAGTTTGACCACAACTGGAGTGCCGGAATTGCTGATTCCTAATCTAGAGCATCAGTGCCATGGCCTGAATCAGCAAGGCCATAGTGAAGCATGGGAACTGAAGCAGGAGAGAAGGACGCAACCATTTTCTAAGCGGGAGCCACAGCCGTGGTGCTGGAACCGGGTGAGTTGAGCAACAGATTAATTCAAAAATTTTCAATAAGTTTTCCTATTCACAAAAAAAAAGTGTGAACCCAGACTGCTTTTGGCAAAGGAATGTTTACAGCGCCACCTAGAAGGATAACCATCACATTGCACTTAAAGGAATACTTCAGTCGACACTGATACATTCTATTGTGCAGCTTCTGAGGGGGAGGAGCATGACACAGGGATTTAGAGAGCACCACTAAGAGAATCCCTCTTTCATGCTCTGTCCACATAGGTCCTCTACAAAGCATAACACAATGTAGAAGCTTTCTCTGAAGTCTTCTTAGCACCCAGATGGTGGTCACCTTTGTGTCACATGGTCTGATGCTAAGCAATAAAATCTAGGTCTAGTCCTGTTCGGGATACAGACTGTATCTAGATCGGATGCCAGACAATGCACATTATATGAACTTTGGCCAAGATGAATAATTTGCCAACTTTACCTAGATTCACAATTATGTGGCGTGGGGCCCTTTAATTCAGACAGTGGAGCTGCTGTCGACCTGCAGTTCCAGATAAATAGTGCACACATTACCCTGCATACAGTGGCTGAAGTCTGTCATACAGCAGCAATTTACTGCACACAGAGCCACAATGGTGCAGAGTGCGCAGTTAGTACCATACACTGCCAGGGTACATGGCGCACATAGCACCCAGAGTCATACAAGCCCCATTAGTTCCTGCATATAGTACTCCGTCAATGTGCATTAGTTATGAGTGAAGTATTGCGTGAAAATTTGATTAGGCTGGTTCCCCAAATCTTTCACTTTTTTTTTTTTTCATGATGAATTACTTCGTCACAAGTAGTGGGTGCAATGACAGGGAACGGCGATTGCGCCACCTCCATCATTGTAACCCTCAGATGCCGCGTTCATAGCTGATCGCGGCATCTGACAGCAATAATACAGTGTAAAAAAAAATTACATTATAAAATCAGTCTTACCTCCTCCAATTGATCGCCAAGAGCCGGCCGCCCCCATCTTGATTGAAGATCTAGTGTGAAATCTTGCGCGGTCCACAATGGCGTCATCATGTCGGCCGGTGTGGTGATGTCACAACTGGATTTCATGCGAAACCTTGAATAAAGATGGCGGCCGGCTCTTTTCGTTCAAATGGGTGGGGTAAAGTATGTTTTGTTTATTTTTTACCGCCATTCAGAGAAAATCGATTCACTACCACAAAGCACAAGGAAATTCGGCTTTGCATTAAATCGAATTTTCACAGAAATTCGGATTGAATTCCACCTCGTGGCGTTTGATTCGCTCAACCCTAAGATGCATAGCTCGTACTAAACTGCCCAAAGCACCTTGCCAGGGAGCACGACACTGCGGCTAAATGAATAGTATTGGTAGATACGGTATTCGGTGCCCCCATATACAATGGTGCCCACCATAGAACCAGCCTTACTTCACCTCCCTACGCAGACTAATAATCCTCTATTACTTTCCCCACAGTTCTCGTTCTTCAGGACTCAGACTTGTAGGCAGGGGGCAGCGGGATAGGTTCCGTAATCATGGACCTGCTGGATCTGGGACTCAATATTGGGCTGCGTTATATGAGGGATTTTTTTCTTTCTTTCATCAATGGGTTTTTAAAAAAAATAAAAAATCCTAGTAGAAATCTTGGTTCAGAGTTTGTGTTTTCTTTGAGCAGAAAAGCAAGCGTTCCGTGAAATCCTACCGTACGCCTTTAGAAAAAGTCGAGATTAAGTCTCTGTTGAGAATGGAGAAACCTGTCTTGCATGTCCTCCATAAGCATCTTCTATTCCACTGTATTATGAATGGACTCCTAGGACAAAAGAGAAGTCAGAGCGTCTGGAAGGAAAATTCTGTGCGGGAAGGAGGATCCTTCTGTGCGGCAAATACAAACCAAGAAACTGTATTAATATTATGATTTATATGGAATATTCACACTTTAAAGAATTGACCTCTTCACATAAGTGTCTGTGCAAATAAGAGATTTGTCTGCATTAAACTGATGAACTTCTAGAAAAAGCTGCGTTCGTTGTATCTCTGTTTCTTGCGGACATGGACATAGATGGCAAGGCTTTAGTCGTATGCACTTTGCTGCCGCACTCAAATGTAGACTTCCAGGGTGTTCTTCTATAGGAGCTCTAGAGAGACAGTGTTTTCTCCTTTTGGAAGAGACCTGATTTCTTTACCTGGGGATTTCCACCATTGAAATTGATGACATCTTTAGAATATGCCATTACCCTCTGATTGCCAAGACCCCCACCCACCATGAGAATAAAGGAGTCAGATTGCTAGCTGAAGGCTTCCTTCTATTCACAGTTTTCTCCTACATAGCACCAGGCCACTGATTGTGCAGGGATTAGGGAACTGCAATAAAGGCCCCGCTCCTGACCTGCGTCGCTCCTGATCCTGCGTCGCTCCTGATCCTGCGTCGCTCCTGATCCTGGGTCGCTCCTGATCCCCGCACAGCCGCCGCTGCATCTCCCTAGCATCGCAGGTGACCCTAGGGAGGCTCATCCCCGTCGTGGCCAGCTATTGGCTGCCCCCCGCCCCCAATCTCTGGATGTTTTGATCCAAGCGACGGGGAGTAAGTATAACCTATATGAGGTGCCCAGACATTGGGGGGGGGGGGGGTCATTATAGGGGTTGGATAACCCCTTTAAGCGCTCTCTTTGTGCAGCTGAACAGCCGGGATTCGGGGAGTCAGAACGCAGCCAATCTCATATTGATGGTTTACTGAAACAGTATCTAGCAATAAGAATATAGTGGGGTTGGAGAGGAACTATATTTCCATCATTTAGTCCAAAAATTTATATAGTGAAAAAAAAGTCTTCCAGGGCTGCACGGCGAAATGTGTCACGCAACATTTCATATAATGTGTGTCACAGGGTGAAACGCGGCATGCTGCGACTGTGATGCAACAGTCACATAAAATCCATCCAAAATGCTGGATTTTATGTCACAAGTCACATGTCACGCGAAACTTTTACTCCTTTGTCTTCAATCTAAGTTATTAGCGAAATGTGACTCACCTGCCACATGGTCGCCTCTTGGCTGTATTCCCACAGATCCTAGCTCTAAAACAGACGCGTGATAGCAAGTTGCAGACAAGTCGCACGCACACAACTTTTCTGTGTGCAGACGAACCCCAAGTAAGTGACCTGCTTTAATTATTTCTCTTTCCATAACCACCATGCACCATGTCACCCTATGCAACACACTCAAAATGGTCAATGGATTAAGGAACAATAAGTAAAATTCTATTCATATTGTGATAAACAGCATTTTACACAAAAAATGTAATCTTCAAAAAATAAAATAAAGCAAACAGAGAAAAAAGCAATATTCCAAATCATTAAAAGATGAAAACCTCATGGGGCTCAGATCCTAGATATGCAGACGATGAATTATTACACGTTCATACTCAATATGCTCCCGATATAAAGGTAAGAGGCGATCTGCAGCTGACCGACAATGAATTGCGAATTGAAGACATCAGTTCGGCTGCAGTATTCCCTTTCATGTCATTCCAGGACCGTCTGCCAGAGAGTTTATTACACAACCAGCAAATTATAGATCAGCAAATCTGTTTGGCACAGCCGCACGCTGGAGGTTTCACGAGCTTCAAGGGTCCCAGATCAAGTTGTTACACAAAATGCAGAACATTTACTTGTCAGAGGTGACGGCTACACGACAAACTTACCATATATCTTCAAGAGAAATACGTGATGGCAACATTGTAACTTATTTCAGAATGAAAAATAAACAAAACATGTTCTATGTTGCAATTTTTAAATATTTTTACCACCAGTTTTGACTTGCCTCTTAAAGGGGACTTGTCACCAGAACAAGGTGCTTTTAGATCAGGGCTTCTGTGTAATGAGTTTGGCTCATTAGAAACCAGAACAGTTTTATTTTAACCCCTTATAGGGTCCCCCCTATCCCAAGAACACTGTTTATACCCTATCCATAGGGAATGTCTTTAGGGGATACACTGCGTGCAGAATTATTAGGCAAATGAGTATTTTGACCACATCATCCTCTTTATGCATGTTGTCTTACTCCAAGATGTATAGGCTCGAAAGCCTACTACCAATTAAGCATATTAGGTGATGTGCATCTCTGTAATGAGAAGGGGTGTGGTCTAATGACATCAACACCCTATATTAGGTGTGCATAATTATTACGCAACTTCCTTTCCTTTGGCAAAATGGGTCAAAAGAAGGACTTGACAGGCTCAGAAAAGTCAAAAATAGTGAGATATCTTGCAGAGGGATGCAGCACTCTTAAAATTGCAAAGCTTCTGAAGCGTGATCATCGAACAATCAAGCGTTTTATTCAAAATAGTCAACAGGGTCGCAAGAAGCGTGTGAAAAAACCAAGGCGCAAAATAACTGCCCATGAACTGAGAAAAGTCAAGCGTGCAGCTGCCAAGATGCCACTTGCCACCAGTTTGGCCATATTTCAGAGCTGCAACATCACTGGAGTGCCCAAAAGCACAAGGTGTGCAATACTCAGAGACATGGCCAAGGTAAGAAAGGCTGAAAGACGACCACCACTAAACAAGACACACAAGCTGAAACGTCAAGACTGGGCCAAGAAATATCTCAAGACTGATTTTTCTAAGGTTTTATGGACTGATGAAATGAGAGTGAGTCTTGATGGGCCAGATGGATGGGCCCGTGGCTGGATTGGTAAAGGGCAGAGAGCTCCAGTCCGACTCAGACGCCAGCAAGGTGGAGGTGGAGTACTGGTTTGGGCTGGTATCATCAAAGATGAGCTTGTGGGGCCTTTTCGGGTTGAGGATGGAGTCAAGCTCAACTCCCAGTCCTACTGCCAGTTTCTGGAAGACACCTTCTTCAAGCAGTGGTACAGGAAGAAGTCTGCATCCTTCAAGAAAAACATGATTTTCATGCAGGACAATGCTCCATCACACGCGTCCAAGTACTCCACAGCGTGGCTGGCAAGAAAGGGTATAAAAGAAGAAAATCTAATGACATGGCCTCCTTGTTCACCTGATCTGAACCCCATTGAGAACGCGTGGTCCATCATCAAATGTGAGATTTACAAGGAGGGAAAACAGTACACCTCTCTGAACAGTGTCTGGGAGGCTGTGGTTGCTGCTGCACGCAATGTTGATGGTGAACAGATCAAAACACTGACAGAATCCATGGATGGCAGGCTTTTGAGTGTCCTTGCAAAGAAAGGTGGCTATATTGGTCACTGATTTGTTTTTGTTTTGTTTTTGAATGTCAGAAATGTATATTTGTGAATGTTGAGATGTTATATTGGTTTCACTGGTAAAAATAAATAATTGAAATGGGTATATATTTGTTTTTTGTTAAGTTGCCTAATAATTATGCACAGTAATAGTCACCTGCACACACAGATATCCCCCTAAAATAGCTAAAACTAAAAACAAACTAAAAACTACTTCCAAAAATATTCAGCTTTGATATTAATGAGTTTTTTGGGTTCATTGAGAACATGGTTGTTGTTCAATAATAAAATTAATCCTCAAAAATACAACTTGCCTAATAATTCTGCACTCCCTGTAGGTGTCTGATCAGTGGTGTGGTAAAACTGCTAGAACCTCACCTCCCCCAAAACCAGGGGTTCCATTTACCCCCATTGGACTGAAGTAGTGATTGTACATGTCCGTGGCAGCTCCAATCAACTATAGTCTGCCAGAGACAGCACAGGGCCCTGTGCTTGACTCCAACCAGTGGCGTAGGGATCGCCATAGCAACCATAGCAGTGGCTATGGGGCCCTACGCCACTAGGGGGCCCGTCCGACCGCATTCAATTTTTTTTTATTTTTTTATTTTTATTAACACACACAGACACTACACACAGGCAGCCAGGAGGTGGCGTAACTACCGGGGAAGCACCTGCTTCGGGGCCCGACAGTTTATTTTCAAGTTAGTTAAATATCGATGTCTTACTGTTCAGGGCCCCTTCACAGCAGCGGTCTTAATGTTCCCTCGCTAATGTGCTCTAATCTTACTGTATATACTAAAGTCTCCTGATGTGTCTGGGATTCGAACCCACAACCTCCAATGTATCAGTGTATCAGAGGCAAAGCATTAACCCTCACAGCCATAAAGAAGGCATTGCAACTGACTGAAAAAATTTGACACTTCTACTGTTATAGCTGGCTAAGTGTACATCTATACACATGACAGCTGCCCCAACACACCCAGCACTGCTATATCTCTATATGACAGCTATCCCAGCACACTCAGCTCTGCTATATCTCTATATATGAGCAGCTATGTGTATAGATGTACACTTAGCCAGCTATAACAGTAGAAGTCTCATAATTTTTCAGTCAGCAGCAAGGCAGCTGTTATGGTCTTGAGGGTAGGTGCTCTGCCTCTGATACAGAAGGTCGTGGGTTCGAATCCCAGCAGAAACCTTTTCTGAAATACAAGCAGTGACTCCATATATGGACATACAGGGAGGGACACAGGAAGAGGCTGCATCGCATCGCTGACATGGAGGTAAGTAGAAGTGTTTATTTTTTTTTTTTTTAATACCCGACTGTTACTGCCATGGGGGGAGGGGGGAGGGGGGAGCGGGGGGGGGGGGGGGGGCACTTGATACTGGCACATGGGGGGAGGGGGGTTGGCACCTGACCTGATACTGGCACCTGGGGGGGGGGGGTGACGGGGTTTGGCACCTGATACTGGCACATGGGGGGGGGGGGGGGGAGGCACTTGATACTGTGGATGGCACTGTTCAGGGGAGGGGGATCTGTGTATGGCACTATTTAGGGGAGGGGGATCTGTGTATGGCACTATTTAGGGGAGGGGGATCTGTGGATGGCACTATTTAGGGGAGGGGGGATCTGTGGATGGCACTATTTAGGGGAGGGTGGATCTGTGTATGGCACTGTTTAGGGGAGGGGGATCTGTGGATGGCACTATTTAGGGGAGGGGTGATCTGTTGATGGCACTATTTAGGGGAGGGGGATCTGTGTATGGCACTATTTAGGGGAGGGGGATCTGTGGATGGCACTATTTAGGGGAGGGGGGATCTGTGGATGGCACTATTTAGGGGAGGGGGGATCTGTGGATGGCACTATTTAGGGGAGGGGGGATCTGTGAATGGCACTATTTAGGGGAGGGGGATCTGTGGATGGCACTATTTAGGGGAGGGGGATCTGTGGATGGCACTATTTAGGGGAGGGGGATCTGTGGATGGCACTATTTAGGGGAGGGGGATCTGTGGATGGCACTATTTAGGGGAGGGGGATCTGTGGATGGCACTATTTAGGGGAGGGGGGATCTGTGGATGGCACTATTTAGGGGAGGGGGGATCTGTGGATGGCACTATTTAGGGGAGGGGGGATCTGTGAATGGCACTATTTAGGGGAGGGGGGATCTGTGTATGGCACTATTTAGGGGAGGGGGATCTGTTGATGGCACTATTTAGGGGAGGGGGATCTGTGGATGGCACTATTTAGGGGAGGGGGGATCTGTGGATGGCACTATTTAGGGGAGGGGGATCTGTGGATGGCACTATTTAGGGGAGGGGGGATCTGTGGATGGCACTATTTAGGGGAGGGGGGATCTGTGGATGGCACTATTTAGGGGAGGGGGGATCTGTGGATGGCACTATTTAGGGGAGGGGGGATCTGTGGATGGCACTATTTAGGGGAGGGGGGATCTGTGGATGGCACTATTTAGGGGAGGGGGGATCTGTGTATGGCACTATTTAGGGGAGGGGGATCTGTTGATGGCACTATTTAGGGGAGGGGGATCTGTGGATGGCACTATTTAGGGGAGGGGGATCTGTGGATGGCACTATTTAGGGGAGGGGGATCTGTGGATGGCACAGAGGGGGGGGGGGCCCATAATTTTTTTTTGCTATGGGGCCCATGCATTTCTAGCTACGCCCCTGACTCCAACACTAGAGTAGAGTTGGATGGAGACCGTCGCTCTATTTAAATGGGGGTATACAGGCCCAGTGGTCAGACCTCCAACAATCCGACACTTGTAGACACGGGATAAGAGGTGCTCATGGGACCAAATTTGACCTTAAAGGACATGTTAGCATACAGTATCTTTAGCTAGGCGCCTCTGTGCTAAGTACCAGCAGCTGCGCCTACTATTACAGTTGTAGTATGGAGTTGTAGTAAGCCGCAATACCAGGCACAGCCACCAGGATAATTACAGAGCTGTGTCTGGGAAGGGTTGTCCAAAGTAGACACCCCCTTTAACAGCTTTGTGGTCCTTTAGATAAGAGCCGAGCAGCTTGGCCCAGTATAGTTTGTGCAGTTTCTATAAAAAGCAGGGTATAAATAGCTCCGTCTTCTCTTCCTCGCCACTTGTTTCCTTCTATAACTTGCAGCAACAAAGGTAACATATGATGAACCCATTATGCATTCCTCATATTATTCCGGTCGGCCGTCTTTATCTCTCTCCTGATCTCTAAAATCTCTTTTACGGACTGGTGCAAAAAACCGGGCTGCATACTGAAGATGGGGTCACAGCAGAGCTTTACAGGGGGCGACAGAATAACCCCTGATGTAGAGGCCAAGCCAAATACAAGGGCTTATCTTGTTGGCCCCTGAAGCAGCAGACTGGCATTGAGCTTATAAATAGTGTTGAGCGAACAGTTCGAGCATAGTTCGGGTCCGTACCGAATTTTGGGGTGTTCGTGACACGGACCCGAACCCGAACTTTTTCGTGGGTTCGGGTTCGTTGTTCGGCATGTATTTTGGCGCATTTTGAAAGGCTGCAAAGCAGCCAATCAACATGCATCATACTACTTGCCCTAAGATGCCATCGCAGCCATGCCTACTATTGGCAAGGCTGTGATTGGCCAAGTGCAGCATGTGACTCAGCCTCTTTATAAGCTTGTGCGCACGTCGGGACGTGCTCACTCCCGATGTGAATAGAACAGGGATAGACGCAGCTGATGCTAGGGCGAGAATAGGCAGGGATAATTGAATAACTGGAAGCAAATTTCTCTCCTCCACCTGTGATTCATCTGAACAACTGCAGCTGAGCTGCTTTTTTGATAGGGATTGGCTATTTTTAGAGTGGCCAGAGTGATTTTTCCATCCACATGTACCCGGGCTGACCGCCGGCCGCCATTTTGCGACTTGTAGTGCTGCAGCAGAAGCTGCCACAGTGTGCATTCCAAAGCTCCAAACAAGTCAGACATCTACACCTGGGATTCAGACCAATAGCGATTTAGCAGCACAGTCCAAGGCTATTTTTTTTAAAGGTTGTGCAGACCATTTTGTGGCACATGTTACTGGGCTGATAGGCGGCGGCCATCTTGGGACTAGTGCTGCAGCACAATCTCTCCCAACGTCCATTAATCACTTGTAATAGTGGTCTGTGCCATAGAAATCCTACATCAGGGACTTGGGTGTGCTTGTGTCACCCCTACTAATACCAGTCCACCTGTAATCCATACAGTGAAAAGACTGAAAGTATTCCAGTGAGGGAATTTTTTATTTATTTAAAAAAGGCCAAGTTAGTTTATCTGGCGTTCAATATACTAGATACAGTTAGGCCTGCGTTTCATACATCTGGAATTAGCAAACTAATGTGCTGGGGTTGGGAAAACATATATGTACCCATACTAGAATCTGTCAAAGAAAGCGGTACTCACATATAACAGTCATTCCATCTGTAATCCATACAGTCAAAAGACTGAAAGTATTCCAGTGAGGGAATTTTTTTTATTTAAAAAAGGCCAAGTTAGTTTATCTGGCGTTCAATATACTAGATACAGTTAGGCCTGCGTTTCATACATCTGGAATTAGCAAACTAATGTGCTGGGGTTGGGAAAACATATATGTACCCATACTAGAATCTGTCAAAGAAAGCGGTACTCACATATAACAGTCATTCCATCTGTAATCCATACAGTCAAAAGACTGAAAGTATTCCAGTGAGGGGATTTTGCTTATAAAAAATAATATATTTCATTGTGGTGCGAGTTGAATCGCAACAATGAAGAAAAATACTATTAAGGGACGAGGACGCGGTCGTGGTGGTGTCCGTGGAGCCTCTGTTGCTGGTAGAGGACGTGGCCGTTCGGCCCCAGGCGCACACAGTAGGGAACGAACTCCCTCAACTAGCCGGCAGAATGTACCGCAATATCTCGTGGGGCCCAATGCCGCTCTTAGGATGGTAAGGCCTGAGCAGGTACAGGCATTAATCGATTGGGTGGCCGACAGTGCTTCCAGCACGTTCACCACATGGTCTTCCACCCAGTCTTCTGCGGAAAGCGCACAGGTGGCACCTGAAAACCAAGCCCATCAGTCTGTCACATCACCCCCAAGCATATCAGGGAAACGGTCTGAGCCACAAGTTATGCAGCAGTCTCTTCTTCTGTTTGAAGACTCTGCTTCCAGGGTTTCCCAGGGGCGTCCACCTAGCCCTTCCCCAGTGGAGGAAGACATACCATGCACTGACGCACAACCACTTATGTCTCCAGATGAAGAGGACATGGGAATACCACCACAGCAGAGTCACCGACTCTCTGATGATGACGAAACACAGGTGCCCACTGCCGCGTCTTTTTGCAGTGTGCAGACTGAACAGGAGGAGGTCAGGGAGGGAGACTGGGTGGAAGACGATGCAGAGGACGATGAGGTCTTAGACCCCACATGGACTGAAGGTCGTGGCGATGACTTTCACAGTTCAGAGGAAGAGGTAGTGGTGAGACCGAGACAACAGCGAAGCCAAAGAGGGAGCAGGGGGCCAAAGCAGACGAGCCGCCGCCCCCAGAGTTCGCCTGCTACTGGACATCGCCAACAGGGACCCAGCCCCACAAAGGCAGCTTCAAAGAGTTCCCTGGCATGGCACTTCTTTAAACAATGTCCTACCGACAAGACCCGAGTGACTTGCACGCTCTGCCATCAGAGCCTGAGGCGAGGCATTAACGTTCTGAACCTCAGCACAACCTGCATGACCAGGCATCTACATGCAAAGCATGAACTGCAGTGGGGTACACACCTTAAAAACCAGGCACTCGCTGAGGCTCCCCCTGCTCCCTCTACCGCTGCTGCCTCGGCTTCCGCCTCGAGAGGAATGTTGCCACCTGCCGAGCAGCAAACAGAGGATGTGCCACCGACACCACCACCACCGCCACCGTCAACTAGCGTCTCCACTATATCACACAGCAGCGTTCAGCTCTCAATATCTCAAACCTTAGAGAGGAAGCGCAAATTCCCCACGAGTCACCCTCGAGCCCTTGGCCTGAACGCCAGCATTTCTAAACTGCTGGCCTTTGAAATGCTGTCATTCCGGCTGGTGGACACAGACAGCTTCAAACAGCTGATGGCCATGGCTGTCCCGCAGTATGTGGTTCCCAGCCGCCACTACTTCTCCAAGACAGCCGTGCCTTCCCTGCACATGCAAGTGTCCGATAAAATCAAGTGTGCACTGCGCAACGCCATTTGTGGCAAGGTCCACCTAACCACAGATACGTGGACCAGTAAGCACGGCCAGGGACGCTATATCTCACTAACTGCACACTGGATGAATGTAGTGGCGGCTGGGCCCCCGGCGGACAGTTCCTTGGCGCACGTCCTTCCGCCCCCTAGGATCGCAGGGCATCATTCTCTGCCTCCTGTAGCCTCCTCCTCCTACTCGGCTTCCTCCTCCACTGCTTCCACCAGCTCATCCGGTCAGCCACACACCTTCACCACCAACTTCAGCACAGCCCGGGGTAAACGTCAGCAGGCCATTCTGAAACTCATATGTTTGGGGGACAGGCCCCACACCGCACAGGAGTTGTGGCGGGGTATTGAACAACAGACCGACGAGTGGTTTCTGCCGGTGGGCCTCAAGCCAGGCCTGGTGGTATGCGATAATGGGCGAAATCTCGTGGCAGCTCTGGGACTAGCCGGTTTGACGCACATCCCTTGCCTGGCGCATGTGCTGAACTTGGTGGTGCAGAGGTTCATTCACCACTACCCCAACATGTCAGAGCTGCTGCATAAAGTGCGGGCCGTCTGTGCGCGCTTCCGCCGTTCACATCCTGCCGCTGCTCGCCTGTCTGCGCTACAGCGTAACTTCGGCCTTCCCGCTCACCGCCTCATATGCGACGTGCCCACCCGGTGGAACTCCACCTTGCACATGCTGGAGAGACTGTGCGAGCAGCAGCAGGCCATAGTGGAGTTTCAGCTGCAGCACGCTCGCGTCAGTCGTACTGCCGAACAGCACCACTTCACCACCAATGATTGGGCCTCCATGCGAGACCTGTGTGCCCTGCTGCGCTGTTTCGAGTACTCCACCAACATGGCCAGTGGCGATGACACTGTTATCAGCGTTACAATACCACTTCTATGTCTCCTTGAGAAAACACTTAGGGCAATGATGTTAGAGGAGGTGGCCCAGGTGGAGGAGGAGGAGGAGGATGAGGGCTCGTTTCTAACACTTTCGGGCCAGTCTGTTCGAAGTGGCTCAGAGGGAGGTTTGTTTAAGCAGCAGAGGACAGGTTCACAAGTCGCCAGCCAAGGCACTGTACTGGAGGACGAGGAGGATGAGGAGGAGGAGGTGGAGGGGGACGAGGATGACGCAAGTTCACAGCGGGGTGGCAGCCCAGGCCCATCACTGGTGCGTGGCTGGGGGGATACGGTGGACGATGACGATACGCCTCCCACAGAGGACAGCTTGTCCTTACCCATGGGTAGCCTGGCCCACATGAGCGAATATATGCTCCAATGCCTGCGCAACGACAGCAGAGTTGCCCACGTTTTAACGTGTGCAGACTACTGGGTGGCCACCCTGCTGGATCCCCGGTATAAAGACAATGTGCCCACTTTAATTCCTGAACTGGAGCGCGACCGTAAGATGCGCGAGTACAAGCGCACGCTGATAGAGGCGCTCTTGAGAGCATTCCCACATGTCACAGGGGAACAGGTGGAAGGTGAAGGCAGAGGAGTGGCAAGAGGTCGCCAACGCAGCTGTGTCACGGCCAGCTCATCTGAGGGCAGGGTTAGCATGGCAGAAATGTGGAAAAGTTTTGTCTCCACGCCACAGCTATCTGCACCGACACCTGATACGGAACGTGTTAGCAGGAGGCAGCATTTCACTAACATGGTTGAACAGTATGTCTGCACACCCCTCCACATCCTGACGGATGGTTCGGCCCCATTCAACTACTGGGTTTCAAAATTGTCCACGTGGCCAGAGTTAGCATGTTATGCCTTGGAGGTGCTTTCCTGCCCGGCGGCCAGCGTTTTATCTGAACGCGTATTCAGCACGGCAGGGGGCGTCATTACTGACAAGCGCAGCCGCCTGTCCACAGCCAACGTGGACAAGCTGACCTTCATAAAGATGAACCAGGCATGGATCCCACAGGACCTGTCCCTCCCTTGTGCAGAGTAGTCCTTATTAACTGCCTAAAACATGTCTTGTTGTGCTACGGGCCACTTCTTTATTTGATACAAATTTTATGAAACCCACAGTTGAATGAAACTCTTCTCTGTCTGGGCGCCGGGGCCTAACCAGATGAAAGTGGCCGGTTAAACTAACGGGTGACATGAAGCCATAACCTCTGCCATGCTACCTCTGTCTTCTGTCTGGGTGCTGAGGCCTAAGTCAAATAAAGCGGTCTTCTGCTGTGCTGGGGGATATGAAGCTAATCTCTGACCTCTCTCCTCTGTCTGGGTCCAAAGGCCTAAATCACTGAAAGAGGCCTTCTCCTGTGGTGTGTGATATGATGCCAGAATATGTGCTGTGGGGCCTCTCTCCTCTTCCTGGGTGCAGGGGTCAAATAAACTAAATTGTGGCCTACTCCTGTGGTGGTTGATATGATGCCTGATTCTCTGATGTGGAACCTCTCTCCTCTGTTTGGGTGAAGGGGTCAAAGTAACTAAATGGTGGCTTCTCCTGTGGTGGCTGATATGATGCCAGAATATGTGCTGTGGGGCCTCTCTCCTCTTCCTGGGTGCAGGGGTCAAAGTAACTCAATGGTGGCTTCTCCTGTGGTGGCTGATATGATGCCAGAATATGTGCTGTGGGGCCTCTCTCCTCTTCCTGGGTGCAGAGGTCAAAGTAACTCAATGGTGGCTTCTCCTGTGGTGGCTGATATGATGCCAGAATATGTGCTGTGGTGCCTCTCTCCTCTGTCTGGGTCCAAAGGCCTAAATCACTGAAAGAGGCCTTCTCCTGTGGTGTGTGATATGATGCCAGAATATGTGCTGTGGTGCCTCTCTCCTCTTCCTGGGTGCGGGGGTCAAAGTAACTCAATGGTGGCTTCTCCTGTGGTGGCTGATATGATGCCAGAATATGTGCTGTGGTGCCTCTCTCCTCTTCCTGGGTGCGGGGGTCAAAGTAACTCAATGGTGGCTTCTCCTGTGGTGGCTGATATGATGCCAGAATATGTGCTGTGGGGCCTCTCTCCTCTTCCTGGGTGCAGGGGTCAAAGTAACTCAATGGTGGCTTCTCCTGTGGTGGTTAGTATGATGCCAGAATATGTGCTGTGGGGCCTCTCTCCTCTTCCTGGGTGCAGGGGTCAAAGTAACTCAATGGTGGCTTCTCCTGTGGTGGCTGATATGATGCCAGAATATGTGCTGTGGTGCCTCTCTCCTCTTCCTGGGTGCGGGGGTCAAAGTAACTCAATGGTGGCTTCTCCTGTGGTGGCTGATATGATGCCAGAATATGTGCTGTGGTGCCTCTCTCCTCTTCCTGGGTGCGGGGGTCAAAGTAACTCAATGGTGGCTTCTCCTGTGGTGGCTGATATGATGCCAGAATATGTGCTGTGGTGCCTCTCTCCTCTTCCTGGGTGCGGGGGTCAAAGTAACTCAATGGTGGCTTCTCCTGTGGTGGCTGATATGATGCCAGAATATGTGCTGTGGGGCCTCTCTCCTCTTCCTGGGTGCAGGGGTCAAAGTAACTCAATGGTGGCTTCTCCTGTGGTGGTTAGTATGATGCCAGAATATGTGCTGTGGGGCCTCTCTCCTCTTCCTGGGTGCAGGGGTCAAAGTAACTCAATGGTGGCTTCTCCTGTGGTGGCTGATATGATGCCAGAATATGTGCTGTGGTGCCTCTCTCCTCTTCCTGGGTGCGGGGGTCAAAGTAACTCAATGGTGGCTTCTCCTGTGGTGGCTGATATGATGCCAGAATATGTGCTGTGGGGCCTCTCTCCTCTTCCTGGGTGCAGGGGTCAAAGTAACTCAATGGTGGCTTCTCCTGTGGTGGTTAGTATGATGCCAGAATATGTGCTGTGGGGCCTCTCTCCTCTTCCTGGGTGCAGGGGTCAAAGTAACTCAATGGTGGCTTCTCCTGTGGTGGCTGATATGATGCCAGAATATGTGCTGTGGGGCCTCTCTCCTCTTCCTGGGTGCAGGGGTCAAAGTAACTCAATGGTGGCTTCTCCTGTGGTGGCTGATATGATGCCAGAATATGTGCTGTGGTGCCTCTCTCCTCTGTCTGGGTCCAAAGGCCTAAATCACTGAAAGAGGCCTTCTCCTGTGGTGTGTGATATGATGCCTGAATATGTGCTGTGGTGCCTCTCTCCTCTTCCTGGGTGCGGGGGTCAAAG